>NW_019170464.1:129588-333054 GCF_001890805.1 Aspergillus glaucus CBS 516.65 | reverse complement strand
GGGGGGGGGAGAGAGGAATTGTTATGTATCTAATTTTACGTTAAACATTAAACTGAAGGCATCTATTTCCTCAGTAGGCTACTTATTTCTGGCACGTTCAATTCACTATAATGTCGTTAACAGTTAACTAAGAGAATATCAATTTCAGTGAGAATAACCCAAGAATTGTGCCCAGTCCACGAGTTTCTGGAGTGCAATATACATTTTCGGACCCGAGTAGCTAATACCGATGTTCCTCATCTCCCCACGTTTTTTTGTGGAAACAAAGGTGAATTTGGTGCCTTGTGCCTCGTCAATAACAGGATTTTCTGATACTGCTGGAAAATGAACAAGTTTGTGTCCGTCTCTTAGGTTGAAAATGTCAATTTCTTCAAGAGTAGAAAATTCATGCTGTAGGAATCTGAGAATGGGTAGACATTCTCCTGCATCTAGGAATATAGCATGAAGGGAAAGTTTGCGGAGGTTTTGATGATAGTAGAGGAAACGCCTGATGCATTTGCCAGATACTGATGATACAGATTCAAGCGTTAGTTCTTTTAGATGAGACAGGCAACCTGTATATGACAGGCAGTTGATAAAGGAAGCTGTTTCGTCGCCAAGATCAAAATCGATTTGAAGCTTTTGTAGATTTTTTGTGTGTTGGATGAGCTGGAAAGCCCAGTCAACAATCAATGTTCGTTCCATTGCAAAGTTGAGACTGAGCTCCTGAAGATTGAACCATGCAGTGATAAATTCCGATTTCTGCAGGTTTGCATTGATGCGTTCAGTGACAAGGTAGTTTGCTCCTGCCCCTTGCCTAAAATCCAGGGAAAATGTCACCACAGGTATTCCTGTGTTAATGATGATGCAGAAAATCATTGTGATGGCATCACTGGGAGTCAGGAGGCTACCCTGCTCATCAGTCTCATATGCATTATTGCGAATCAACTGGAAAGACCTACAGTGGACTAGGCGCTGGAGTACATCTTGCCACTGTTGGATTCCTTGTTGTGGCATAGAAATATGACCTGAAGGGTGTCGACTCCACGAAATCCCATGCCCAAGAAGGTCAAGACCCTCGTCTGGTGCTTGTATTACCAATTTATGGACCAGTGGTGCTAGATTTGAATTCTGGGACACGCTTTCCAGCGTCTGCAAATTATTCAAAGAAAGATCTGTCTTCACCGTTCGAAGATAAGAGTGCCCAAAGCAACTTAGTGTACTCTCATAGACCCTTTTGCAGGTCAGTCGCAGGGAGCAAAATTCTGGAGCGTCTAAAAAAGTGGCAATCACTTGCACCAGTTCCAGGGGTAAATTGGCGATAGGAGATGAAAGGGGGCTCCTTTTGTGTTTGGAATGCCTCTTTATTTTGTGTAGTAAGCAACAGCCTTTCTGCAGAATCATCTTGAAATTAAGTGATTGATAAGATGTGTGAGGCTGCAGTGTTGCTGGGTTAATTCCAGCCTCCGAAGGATTCAGCCGCGGCCTGGCGTGGAGGAAAGCCCGTAGTCGTGGGAATACGCTCACATGATGCCAAGACGGTGGAAGCGAGGTCAAGAGGAAAATCGGGAGTCAACTATTCCGGCCCCCCGCGCGGGGGGCTACCTGTATTTAGACGATAGATGGTAGTTTAGCTAGAGGACAGGCAGTTCCGATCTTCCCGTCGTATGTCCCGCACTGGGACCAGGATTACCCGCTTCCGCCTCCAAGGAATCGTGGAAATACCCGACCCTTGATGTTAAATAGAAACACACACACACTAATGGTTGACCTGAGCAGCGAGGTCAGGAGATTCTTATAGTCGACGTGCGCACACATATTGTAGACTAAGCACTCAATCAGCTACGTACACGTACATACGTTCGATAGGCAATATAGCTCTACCTTCAGCTGGTCCTCTCCATATGGACCTCTGCTTGGTTTTACGTAGCTGTCAACCAGCAAACCAGGCGTATTGGTTTTTGAACGGAAAAGCAAGAACGCAGACAAGAAAGAATAAAGGGGTGCAAAGAAAAGTTAAGGGATGAGATAAAGAGTAGACATTGCCAAAACCCAACTTTGGGTCGAAGATTCCGACCCAAACCCAAATTTGCATAAAATGTTTCTTTTTTCATGCATGAAGACGATTATTCATCCCAATAAAATATGCTTGTTCAATGCTGTAACACCGTTTCTACTTTCTGTTCGAACTTCAAGTTGTTGACTTCCATATATGATGTACAACTTATAGCTGCCTGAGCATATGCATGAATGGATACAACTGTGATGATATGACCGGGGACTACAGCTATGCAGCCAGCATCCTTTGACAATGACCACCGCATACATGCGTTATACGCTGTGTGCTCCTTTTGTCTCTTTGAACTTTTTTCACAACGACCTTTGCCTTTGCGCTTAGTTAACGGCCGCCAGATTATGTACATAAGCGTATGCGCGATATTCCCAACAGCGCAAAATACCCGGCACGGTTGTCCCCAAAAGGTTCAATCAACTTTAGGTCGCAAAGCATAGAATTTGACCGGTAAAAGCTTCTTAGTAGTTTTGGGAAAACCCAACTGTAACTCTGACACGATCACATTCATCTCAGCATCCCTGAAAATGTTCCTGAACTTCGCATCTGTCCTGGTCACACTGCTATCCAATTCATCATACATGTCGTCGCCATTCGGGTCTGTTGAGAGATTCTCTTTGACTACCAAGATTCCAGTCGCAGTTAGGGCACCACGGCATCGTCTCACATACTCAATCAATTGCCAATCCTTTAAATGCCCCACACAGAACTGGGTCCAGATCAAGTCATACTTCTTCTCTGGATGCCAGTCTTCTAGACCGACTGTATAGATTGCATTGACCACTCCAGACTTCTTCAAGGTGCTCTCATGAAGCGCCCGGGTGAACTTTTCCACGGGCTCGACCGCATCAACAGTTTCACAAACTTGGCTCAGAAAGCCTTCTGTCACACGGCCGACTCCTGCACCGCAGTCGACTCCAGTTAATAGCTTCCCTTCGGTCGAGCACGTGGGCACAAGTCGTCTAGCCTTGGCTAAGAATAACTTAGATCCTCGTAAGTCAATTCTTGAGTACCATGGATAATCCCCCAAGGCCGCTAGCATACCGTTTGCTGTGGCGGGAACACTGTTCCAATACTCAATGGAAGCAGTAGGGTTTATGCGATTATCTAACGCAGAGGAGGCAGCATTATTGCGAGTCTGATCCTCGCTAGTTTCCTTGGACATGGTAGTGAAAGAGGGAGAGAAAATGATGTTTGTAGTACGATGTCTCAGAATTCTACATTGAACTGTGCGGTGGAGCCAACCATGAACATGACATAATCCATACGCGGCGTTGAAACTAACCATACTTGGTGTACACAGGTCGCATGAGCCGTGGACATAGCTCACCCGAGGTGCGCGAACAACCCAAGCGAGGTACACCCCAAACACGTGATGCCAAGGCCACTTATTAAGCAGGAACCGCCCAAGCGAGATATCTCGTTAGGTATTGTATTGAATCCAAACTTAACATTCTATTCTCCTCTCCGCGTGATGCAGGAGGACACCAACTACTTGCCAACTGCTTATTAACTGGTTGCTGCTATGGACTCAACCGAGCTTGCCGATCCTAATGAGTTCCTTATCTCAAGTTCAGCTACTTCAGTAGAGGAACCAAGTCAGCAAGATAACTGCTTAGCAACTGCTTCTACTCCAATAGTTATAGAAGCAGGTGAGGAGAGTGAAGCTACGCAGCAGGAGGAGGTAAGATGATTTTCCAAGTACTTGAGAAATGGTTGGCAAGCAGTTCCTAAATACTTATAGACTCCGACAATACTACCTGTCCCCCTTACCCAGGCCAAAAGCAACAACTCCCTTACTTCGCTTCATATTGAGTATATACAGGATCTCCCTGAGTACCCAGTATCTCATATATATGGATACACTTATGTAGTAGCAGTTGGGGATCGCTCACAGGAAGAGATGGAGAAACTAGTCCATGTCTAGGAACGGACTAGAGTAGGCACGGACTGAGGGGTAGGCACGGACCAGCCAGTAGGAATGGGTTCTGGGCGGAATCACCAAAAGGGTTCGCACATCTCAATGGACATATAAGACTGACTATTCACGGAATAAAACTCACTGAGCAAGCATGGAATTTGCTAGCAACCCACTTGGCCAAAGGGCCAATCTATTAGCACAAGAAAGACTACAATTTTATTGTGGACATGCTATCATTGAAATACACCACCTTGCATTTGAGAGTGATGCTATCCTTGGATCAAGGCCTCTTGACCATAGAAATGTGGAGAGACTCCAGAATTTGTTCGAACTCGAAGGGTGTGCCAACTTTGAGCCCGAGCACAGAGTGGCTGCTACTATAAGTGAGCATACTCTACAGAGAGGCCTTGCACATTCAGGAATCAGGAAAGAGAATCTATTCGATCAAGTCAACCCACCCAGACTAGCATTTATAGATGACATCCGCCTGGTTTGTGCATATGGAAAACACCGACCCAAAGCTGGAGAGTCCTTCAGAGAATACGAGTGGCTGGTTGAGCTATACTCATCCAGTAAGTATATATTTCAAATGGAGAGGCAACCCTAATGATGTTCCAGATATACCTCCTGATGCACTGGCCCAACTTCATGAGTAATCCTCCAAGGCTCCAACGCACAAAGCTTTAAAGATGGTGAAATATATAGAGTTTTGTGAAGTTATCAGTTTTCACAGAATGTTGCTCAGGAACAGAAATGGTGGGCAAGATTCAAATCTAATGATCAGTGAAAGGACTTCCATAGGCTTCAACGAAACAAGCTTCTTTGTGATGGCTTCGACAATTTGCTGCTATATATTGGGCTCTGGGACCCATTGAAAGCATACCACATTGAGCGGATTCTTGGACTCCGGTGCCATGTAGAATCTTGAGAGCCTGGCTGAAGAATCAATTATAGGATTTTGAGACAAGAGATCATAGCAAAGCAGCTAAGGATCCAGAAGTCCTCAAGAGAAAGCCCAAATAGGGTGGCATGGCCGGAAGCAACAACCAAGACTCAAAAGTCGCTGATCAGCTGGCGGACCACGCGTGAAGGGGCCTATTATTGCAATTGTAAGCAGCAACACGACATCAGGGGTTGATGTGGATAAGTCAATTTCCAAATGAAGTGACAGTAACAAGGTGTGTTTGTTTGACATCTGCGATAGCACTCGCATAAACGGATTCGCCTGAGTGACCCGTTCCAACTTTCGATCGAATTCATTGAATCGTTGTTTCAATTCTGAGTTCTTGCGCTTTAGATCGCCCAACTCTTGTAGCACCTCGAAGTTGATACGTTCTTGGTCTGCGAAATGTTGATTCATGGTCTCTCTCTCTTCCCACTCATTTTTGTCTTCAATTCGACGAGGCCATTCTGCATCTCTTGTAACGCACTTTTAGTTTCTTCGCTTCTGGGGAATGCCTCGATGCCTGCGTTATTCCCCGGGTGATGCTCGCATTGTGTGCTCGGCGTGTGCCTGGGACTTATGGCGGAAATGATGTGGGTAGACGTGATGGTCAGGCTTCTTCTGGTGTTCCCTTTCAGACAAGATAAGATTCGTCAAGGAACGTCGTACGGGGTATACTGTGGAATAGGTGATAGAAAACGATAGACTGATGCAAATAGCTTGAAAAGCTGTTAGGCAGCTAAAGTCAAACGTGATGGATTATGAAACACCTACCTCACCTATTGATCGCAAGTCATATCTGGTGAAGCAAAAGTAGCCTTTCAAACACTTCAATGCCATTTACCCTTCCACCCTGGTAAAGGGAAGTTCTATCTAACTAGCTAGTACTAACATATTTACCGTAGTAGAAGTAAAAATCATGCTCATGACGCCAGTAATCGTACGAACGAACACGCTAATACCTGAAACCAAACAATGCCTAATTGGTGACCCGCTGAAGTCCATGAAAGTATAAGAAACAAACGAAACGGCAAATCCGGTGCCTCTGAGGCTCAACAACCGAGACTCGACTTGAACGCCCACAACCCGTAACGAAAGATGAACCCGAGTCCTCACCACCGCAGCCCAGCGAAAAAGACATTCACCTAAGCCCGTCTCCTCCGCGACTCCTTTTCCAGCCGGCGCCTGCCAATATTTGGCGTCGACACAGTTGCTGCAGCGCAGCATTCCCTTAGGTCCGTTATCGAAGCAACCGAACGACCAAAAACCCAAATAACCAAAACAACCAAGAGCCCAAACAACCAAAAAAAGACCAAGCGCCAAGTAGCCAACGTAGAACATAACGGTGCCCCCGACACGACATGGATATTCAAATCTTGTGACCGGTCGAAGGAGTGAGGGAGACATGTGTCATCCCTATGCAATGGACCACCTTCTTCCGGAGCCCTTCTCAGCCCGCGTGATCGCAGCATTGAGCTCCAGTGTAGGGAATGGAGGGGAAGAGAGGTTGGTCACCTTCTTTGTCCAACCGTAGAAATCTTCTCGCAGGGGTTGCGGCGCATGGCCGTTGGCTTCCAGGGAGCAAAAATGTTTGATGGTCGCTAGTACGTGGTGATAGCCCCGGGCATGAAGCTCGATGGCCTTGTGGGGTGGTACGGCGTAAAGTGAGTCGTATGCCTCCGCGTCAAAACCGACACCACCAAGCACCGACATGGCGTCCATCACTGGATCGCCCTGGTGCGTGAGTATGTTCCCCACTTCGATCTTCCTTTGAGTTTCTGCTGACTTATTGCCCCACCGATCGCGGCGATATGTGAAGGGGAAACGAGCGCGGGTCTGTAGGCCGCGTACTGACAAACTGTAAAAATTGGTTGTTCTCGAGAAGTTGGCTGACTTTGTCATCGTATGCGTGAAACCTGCGCTCGTAATCCAAACTAGTACGACTCTGTTCGGCCAGATCCTGTAAGACTTCCGCAGTGAACGCCTTCTGGCTTGCGAGCTGGTGGCCGTCGGTGGCATTGGATGTTGTGAGTGCTTGTTTTAGATGGTTGACTTCGTCTCTGAGCTCGAGGATCATTCGCTCATTTTCCTCCTTTGCACGAAAAAGGTCAATACCCGCTTTATTCCCCACGAGGGGCTCGTTGGCAATGGTCTCCGCCGACTCGAAGCTTTGCAGTGCAGGCCAAAGGTCGACAGTGGTGTTCGGTAAATTCACGCAGGCAGGGATTTGGCGATATGCGATGAGGTGAGTACTAGTCTGTAAGGCATGGCGCTTTTAGCATCTTGAAGAACTTTTGCTTAGAGCAAGGAGTGCTCATACCATTGCGACGGCTATGCGGATTAGGTATGTGGGCATTCGAGTGGAGAGGATGGGACAATAATGATCAAAAAGATGATATATCAACGAGCGTAGTCTGATCAATAAGTGTATTCTAGTCAACGAACGGGGTCTGGTCAACGAGCGTAGACTGGCCTAAAGAGAACGAGGTGCGGCTTCTGGTATACGGAGTTATTATCTCATTGATACCTGCAGCCTGGCGCCTGGCGCCTATGAATCTCAATGTCACTTTTCAAAGAATAGCATACGGGGGGAAATAAAATAAAATAACCACCACCACCACCCGGCTGAGATTAATCCAACGGCATCTTCCACAACCCATCCCCCAAATAATGTCCATCATCCATAACAACCCCCTTCCCCTTACTCTTCATCTCCTCCGTCCCAACCTTGAGCGCTCCCACAAGACACGCATTCTCCTTCCCCTCCGCCCTAACCGCAACAATCACCCCCTGCTCCAACGCATGCTCCGCATCCGGTAACCGTCCACCGGGACTCGTAAGGCCAGGCGCCATTAGCGCGGCGCCAGAGAGCACGAAGCGGATTGCGCCGCGGTCGATTTGGATTGTCGGGAGGGCGGAGGGGTAGGCGTGGAGGAGTTTTAGGTGTGGGATTGGGGGGCCGTCTTGGGGTTGGTAGAAGAGGGGTTGGGAGTCGATTGTGTAGAGGGTGCATTTTTCGGGGCTGCATTTTATTATTGTATTAGCTTGTTGCGTCTTGGGGTATTTGTGGTAGGGGACAGACAGTTTAATAGAATCAAGCTGTGCCTTTTTCGGGAGGATGTCGTCAATGTACGGCTCGAAACCGGGGTATGAGTCGAGGAAGTTCTGGCGCAAGCCTCGCTGTACCGAGGACTTGACCTTTGATTTTGTGCTGGGGGCGATACTATTGCATTGTTAGCTGCTGCTTGTTTTGAGGGTTCTTGTTCGGTCGTCTGATTCGATCGTCTGGAAGACGAGGGGGTTCAACGCGAGGACCCTGAGGGATAGGAACGGGTTTGAGGGTTTCGCAAGCGCCGGAATAACGTATACTCACTCTTTTTTGAACATTTTGACCACAGAGAGCTTGATATAGCTGCTCAATTCTGGACTCTTGTCGTTGCGGAGTTTGCAGCGATACGGCTGCGCGTTTGGTCCGACGCGGCTGACGCGGGGAAGGGCTATGTTGGTCACGTGGACGACGTCACTGTTCTGCTACAGTTTGAGCTCTTTTACTATGAGTACAGGTCAGGCCCTGACGTAAAATAGACACACAGGAGGTCAGGTGAAAAGGTATTTGTACATCTTCATTTATCATTATATAGCCTAGGTCCGAGTGGGAATCATATATCAAAAGCCCGAACATAACAACTACATTTTATTTTATGAACCGGTTTAACCCTTGGCAGCACCGGCCTTGATGAGCAAGATATCACCGTCCTCTACGGGGTAATCCTTGCCCTTGGTCATGATCTTTCCGGCGGACTTGACGGCACCTTCATCACCGTACTCGCGCAGAGTGGTGTAGTTGTAGACAACAGCCTGGATGAAAGTCTTTTCAAAGTCTGTCGCGCTGTTAGTATATTGCATTCCGATAACGAGGATAAGGAAAGGAACATACCAGTGTGAATGACACCGGAGGCGGCTGGTGCCTTGAGACCCTTCCGGATAGTCCACTGGCGGACTTCATCCGCACCAGTGGTGAAGAAACTGGACAGGTTCAAAGCCTGGCGCATAGTGGTGATGACCTTGGGAAGACCAGACTTGGTGCTAAGCTTCTTGCACTCCTCCTCAGCGGCGGCGTCATCGGCCATGAGAGCCAGACGCTCCTCAAAGGAAGCGGAGATGGGAATCAAAGGACCGGGAGAGTTCTCCTTGATCCATTCGAACACCTTGGGAAGGTACTTGTTCTTCTGGCGAATGTAGTCCTTCTCGCTCAGGTTGACGAGGTAAACGATGGGCTTGGCAGTGAGAAGGAAGAGAGGGTTGATGACCTCGACCTGTATCCATGTTAGCATTGCCACAGCAAGACTAATGGATGCAAATGTGTAAAAAGAAACACATGACACTAATCAGACGGGACTTCATCTCATGTGACCTCTGGTTGGATTATAATATATATGAGGCCATCGACGAGCTGGGATTATCGAGCAAAGCTCTTATTCATCATGTAATGTCATGCGCGGAGAAGGGGAAGAAGAAAGAGGGAAATAATGAGAAGAACATACCTCTTTCGGGGCCCAGTCACCCTTGCGGATATCGTGACCCTCCTGCAACCACTCAAGCACTCGGGCCACGGTAGCCTCCTCCTCTCTGAGCTTCTTCATCTCCAAAGTCTGACCACCACGACGGGTCTGCTTTTTCAAGCTCTCAAGCGCCTTCTCGACAAACTCAATATCCTTGATCCGCAGCTCCTCGTTGATGATAGTCAGATCCCGAACGGGGTCGACATCACCCTCGACGTGAATAATCTCGGCATCATCGAAGCACCGAACGACCTGGAAGATGGCATCGACGGCACGGATGTGCGACAAGAAAGAGTTACCCAGACCGGCACCAGTCGAGGCACCACGGGTCAGACCGGCGATATCATACACAGTCAAGTTGGCGGGAACCACGGACTTGGGCTTGTAGTGGGAGCAGAGCCAGTCGAAGCGCTCATCAGGGACGACGACACGAGCTTCTTCAGGGTTGATGGTGGCAAAAGGGAAGTTGGCGGGGTTACCCAGCGACGACTTGGTGATGGCCTGGAAGAGTGTGGACTTGCCGACGTTGGCGAGACCAACCTGTCACAGTGTTAAATCACATTGCGATGTGAAAGATGTGTGTGAAAAGAAGAAGAAAAATTCTCAGGGGAAGCGAGAATTTATAGCTGGGAAGAAAATTTCGGCGGCAGGAAAAAAATGGCAAAAAAAGGTGGGGACGTGCTCACATACGATACCACTCTTCAGGTTGTTACCAGGTCGACCCAACAGGACCTTTTCTTGCACGGGAGCCTTCTTGGGGGGCATCTTCTTTTTCTTCTTGCTGCTATAAAAGCGACAAGAAAGAGTAATATAGGGGGTGGTGGTGGTGGTAGTAGTAGTAGAGAGGAAAGCACCAGCAGAGAGAAGAGGGGAACAAGCAGAACCAGCTGCCGATCGGAGAAGGACCAAAGCGGAGGGAGCCGTGATGTCGGCTGCCCACGTTACCAGGTGGGCAATAAGGGAATCCGGTGGAAATATACCGACTCTTGGGTCGTTATGACGGAATCCTCGAGTTTTTCGCGTGGAAAAGAAGAACTTGAACAGGGAAAAATTGAAGCCATCCCGAGTTTTGCGCTTCGGTTCGTGTGTGCTGCTCACCGCCCACGTGAGGGGGAAGCCCTAGCCGCATGGGGAAAGACAGCAAGACAAGATATAATACATTACTAACGAAAGCAAAGAAGCAAAGCCGACCACCCATCCTGTATATCGCATCTAACGCCAACCTTGTATAAATAAAACGACGGCCGACTTTATGTCTCCATGACATCGCCCGATTCCATCTCCTCATCGACCACTCCCAGTAGCTTCGCGTACGGAACCGTCACTCGTTGGAGATCCCGGTGTTTACCTGGAAACTTATTAGCCACAGCTCAGTAATTAGAAAAACGAAGAAAAACCCACCCAAGGCCAGTATAACCTCCTTCAATAACACCTCCCGTGGCCAGCCACACAGGGTATCCGAGCTCTCCTTCCAATTCCGGTCCTCCTTCTCATTGGCCTGCAGACGCGCTTGCGGTCCTGTCTCATCATCCTCCTCAAACAACCCTCCAAATAACCCCTTAAGCAGCTCTTCCACCTTCATTTTCAGCCCCTCAGCTCCAAGACGCTTGGCGTACATCGACATGTACAACCGGAACTCCTCCTTGGCCCCGAGTGAAAGGGCCGCTGCCAGACGGTTCTCCAGGTGAGCAATCGAAACGCTCGACTCGAAACTCTCGTAGCCTTCCCGTGACAGGAGAACCTTGATAAGTCGTTGCATGAAATATGCTCGACCACGGAGAAGCGTTTCGTTGGTCGTGTTGCGTTCCAGGAACGGGATGATACCGGCCGACACGGCCTTTCTCGCCTCCGGATCCTGTTGCGATTCTTTCAATTGCAGATTCCCGACGGGAGCTTCGGTGGTATTCCAGTACTGGCTACCAACCGCCCACCATGCTTCGGAAACCCGCTGCCAGTTGTACAAGGCGGGAGAGTATGCGTAGCCCTCGCCATTCGTCAGCGCAACCACAATCCGGCCTTCAGAGTTGATTCGTGCGTTGGTAATCGCCGGGGCTGCAGTTGGGTGTGTTCCCAAGGAGTGAAGTGCGGCGTCAAGAACCGGTTGTAGAGAAACAGGGGGATGAGGAGAGGAGAGATGCTCAACGTTCCAGACATAGCACATGCCCGCGGCCGAGATACAAAGGATCCAGGGTCCGTGGCACTCCAGGATAACAGGCTGTGCCTCCAGTACAAGAGCACTAACTAGACGGCGACCAGCTGGAGTCCAAAGATAGACTGATCCATCTTCACAAGCTGCCGCCCACATGCTCTGGTTTCCTGTCACCAGGAGCACGCTGCGGGGTAGGAAGTCTTGCCATAGTGGCTGCTCCCCTCGGAACAATGTTAGACGAACAGGCTCCCGATCCACGGCCCGACCAGTCAAGCTGGCTGGTGACGGATTCCGGGCCTCAAACACCACGTCAACGCGCGACTTGTTCGACTCCCCTGGCGTAGTTGTCGTGCTTGGGGGTTCCGTAGGCTTGCCATTCTCATCAATCGCCCGAAGAATATGGCTGCGGATCTTCGGCACAGCCAGTCGAAGCTGGCTAATTGCCATACACGGATTCGTTACTGCGGGTCTGATGAACTCTGGAGTCGGCTGTTGGCCCGTGACAGCCGGTTGTTGCTGTGCGGGAAGTAAACCATCTGGTGTAGCTGCAAGAATCGGGGTAGCACCGTTCTGACTTGCGAACGCGACGCGCTTTTCCACATGTCCGTCTTCGTCTCCCTCCAACTGCGCCAATTTCCGCTTGTTTCCAAAGAGTAGCGCCGCAAGTCCACCCTTGGGTAACCCGTCAAAAGGCTTGGAGAGATCAACAATTGACTGTGGTGCATCCGCCTTCCCTTGGTTGTTGCTAATGGAGGCCATCAATCGAGCCTGTGGCAGAGAGGATTCAGCAGCCCCGGCCCCGGAAACAAGTAATGGGGCAATACGCTTCTTTCCCTCTTTGGTGTAAGTGGGACGCGACTTCAGTCTTTCCAGCTTGGCTTGGTACGGATCGGGCTTCTCCGGTTCAGTGGCCCCTGTCGCGGCGGTCCCGTTTGGCTGCTGGGTCTTCGGCGCATCTGGCGCGGGCGACGGAGCACGAGCAGGCGTACCATTTGACGGCGCTGCTGCAGCAGGTTTTCCATTCACCTCACCCTCAGCTGCAGCGTGGCCATCACCCATCAATGCACCCATCCGACCTTCAACGCCTTTTATTTCATCCGCCTTGCTCTTCTCCTCGAGTAACAACCCATCTGTCGTCTCTGTGATGCCAGCACCTCTCCGATTGGTACCGAATTTGGTAAGCGACTTCTCGTTCTCCTCCATGGCCATCGCAAAGCCCAATTCTCCGTCCTCGAATCCTAATGCCAGGATCGTACCATCCAGTGCAGTCGCATATAAACACGTCCCATCAGGACTCCATGCAAGATCTGATATCGACTTGGCAGCCATTTCTTGTGCCACGACAATCGGTCGTGGATTGCTGGTGATCCAGATACTCAACGATTTGTCTCCTCCGGCACATGCGATTACTGTGACAAGGTTATGTGCACCCCCTTGGTCGAGGGCCTGTTTACTTACGGGCTGCATTGAATACAGTCGTGGCGAAAATGCGCAGACCTCGACCGGAGCTTCATGTCCGATCAGATTGATATCGCCGTCCCACGAGCCACGGTTGATGATCGCGACGGAGCTGACAGGTCCGTTGACGGCATTTGCGGCCGCAATATGCATACCATCGGGAGACCAAGAGCATCGACGGAAGTAGGCCGTTAAGGGAGAATTGTTGAAAGGGGCGGAAATTGTCTGTTCGTGGACGAAGTTGTTCATCTGGTCATGGGCACTGGAATTCGGCTGCGGAGAGGTAAAGCGGAATATTCGAACGGTACGGTCATCACTGGCGGTAGCAAAGTATTTGTTTGCCGGGTCGAAGGTAATTCCCTTGACGTGACTTTGGTGGATGGATAGTGTCTTCAGTTTCTCGAATGTATGCCCCGACCACACCACCACCTTGGAATCCAAGCCCACCGAAACCAGAATCGAAGAATCGTATGACCATCCTAAATCCTGAACATCATTATCGTGACCGATTAATCGCCGTATGGTGCGCCAATTTTCCACGGGTGGTGCTTCGTTCGTCCCTAGAGCACAGAGAGTGTCAGCCACTATTCAGACCCAGCGTTCCGCGTAATCGTAAGAACACAGGTTATAAAAAGCCTACCAAACGTGGATGCATGCGACGGAGGATTTGAATCCAGCGAATAAATGCACACAATCTTGTCATCCGCACCGGACGCCAGGTATTTCCCATTAGGCGAAAATCGAACGGTATGAATCGTCCCCGAGTGGTTGCTCATCGACGCGAGCTGCTTTGGCTTGTTCGCATTTTCTGCATTTGCGGTATTGCGTATGGCCTCTGTAGACCATATCCGGACGTATCCATCTAGAAGTAGAACCCAGAAGTCAGCAACGATAATATCCTCCTTTCCCTCGCTTCAGAGCAAGAGTAAGCAACAAAGGTATCGCAGCACGAACTCACCTCCGGCAGCAGTTACTAGGCGACTTCCATCGGGCGAAACATCACAACTGTAGACTTCGAAATCCTTCCTCTCGCCTGTCGAACGGAATTGTTAGCCATCCATATTTACCATATCTCCCTTTTATAGCCATCACCACCACTCCACTGCTATTCTCAGCCTGAAATCTAACGCCCAGGGAAATCGAAATGCCGTAGATATGTACCTCCATGGGTCAGCCAAACTGGCTTTATTATATGCATCGCAACGAACAGCGCTGAGGATGCGCTCCTTTATAACGAAGACGAGGTAATTCGGCTGGAATTCACTGGTAAATCGGCGTGGACGAAGGAGGGCAGTTGCGTTGGATCATCGCAAAGTGCAGGCCGTACGTATCGAATAAAGGGGGTTTCTGGATAGGACGCAGACACGTAAGGAGTTTTGTTATTGGAGAGGAATAGAAAGAGCGTATAAAATTATATCGACGCGCACAAGGGCCGGCCTTGACTCCGTTGAGAGGATGTTCAGTTTAAGGTCCAAGAAGGGCGCGCCCGGAGAAAGAGTCGCGATTTCTCGTTGATCCAATCAGCGCCCGCGATTGGCCCGAACTTCATACCTTACTATGACTGCTAAGAATATTCTATGAACAACTTATGCCATATGCCTGTGTCTATACTACTCTTTATTGATACCATTGAAAAGTACGCTATAATTGCTGCTATGATCGTGTCTGTACTATACTAAGGAGGCAGGTATGCCAAAGTCTCTTGAGTCGATATATAGTTATCCGCACCCCGGCGCCTCAGTTCAACCCAGACTTCCGGGGACATTCCCTTTTCTTCCTCTCTTCTTCATCACCTTGAGTCATCTACATTCCATCGATCTTCCATTATTGCTCTAAGAGAATGACACGAGAGCAGTGCTCTCAGTCGAAGGTGTAGCAACCACCAGTCTTATGTGCGCTACTGCTAAGGACCAGAGTCAAAGGGTATCTGCAATTTTATAACGGCGCTATCACAAACTAACATAACAAACATGACTCATATCACGCAATACAATGGAGTCTCTGGAGTTCTATATACAAAAAGCAGTTGGGTATCTACTGGGCCAGCTTTTCAACAAACCACCCAACCAGATGGTACGTCGTCGGGTAGTTCCAAACCAGAGTTGGTGGGACATTGATCTTGAATGCCTGTTGTAGCTGACGTCGCAAGCTGACACTCATCACAGAGTCCAACCCAAGATCCGACAAGGTCGCCTTGGAGTCGATCTCGTCCGCGGAGAGATGGAGGACGTTGGCCACACAAGTCCGAATCTGTTCATCGAGATATGACTTCAGCTCCGGTCCGGAAGACGGCAGTGCTGGATTGCTGCCGGTCTTACTCTGATCACCTTCACTGGACGCTGTGGCTCGACGGATGGCGATATCGTTTAGAATGGGTGTCGGAAGTGGTTCTCCTTCATCAAAGACGCGGCTACGCAGCACCACGCCGTGATCCATGTCGTACTGTGCAAGATGCAACCATGCCTGGAAAGCATCATGACGACTCACATCCGTGATGCCCTTGCTTTCAAGTTCCGCAGCGACGAAATCGCTATCGCTTCCCAGACCCATACCTTGCCACGCGGTCCACTGGAAAGCAACCGCGTTGTCACCCAGATTCCGGCGATGAGTGGCCAGTGTATCGAGGAACGCGTTTGCGCTGGCATAAGAGCCTTGACCAGGGAAGCCAAATAGCTGGCCACATGAAGAGAAGAGGACGAAGAAATCAAGTGTGTTCGGTGGGAAGGCCTCATGCAGAGCCAGCGTTCCGCTTACCTTGGCTGACAGGACGCGGTTAAGGGCGTCCTGACGGGTCTCCACGATGAGTTGGTTCTCCAATACTCCGGCTGCGTGGACGACACCCAAAACCGGAGGGAGACCCAGTCGGTCCAATTTTCCTAGCAAACTGGATGCGGCGCTTGCATTGGTGATATCGACAGACACGGTGTGGACGCTGACACCCCTTTGCTCCAGATCTTGGATCTTTGCGATTGTTGACTGAAGGTCACTGTCGTGAATATCATTCCAGGTTCTCCGCGGCGGCAGCGAACGTCGGGAAGCAAGCACCAGACGTCGAGCTCCCTGCTCAGCCAGGAACTCTGCCACCGCGAGTCCAAGCACACCTAAACCACCCACAATGAGGTACGTACCTTCAGGTCGTGGGAGCGACTTGGACGGCTGATGGGTCCGGTCTTCTGGAGAAAGAGCGCGAAGTCTGGCTGTCCGGGCTATTCCGTCGCTGATACGGATGATGTCGGCTTCTTGGATGTACTTCATGGCGGCTAGAGGCATAACCCGCTGCTCACAGTCAATGAGACCTCCAAAGCAATCAGGATGCTCGCTGGCAATGATTCTGCTGAGGCCCAGTAGCGGTGCGTGGGCGAGTGCAGTCGGTGTCTCCCCTCGCGTGGCGTCATCGGTAAGCACGAAGATCTTGACGGGGAGGGACATCTGAGCGACAAATTTCGTGACTTTCAGAAGCTGCCAGGTGAAGGTCTCTGTCATGACAGGCACTTCCTGAAGTGAATGCACCTCGTGTGGAATGTAAACGATTACCGTGCCTTGGTCAGGTACAAAGTTGTGAGGAAGTTGATTGTCGAGATCATCGGCTGCAGAAAGCTGAAGTGATCGGACGTGGGCAGGCAAGGTATTCGCATACATGTTTCTCATGGCAACGTCACTGCCAATCAAAATGACTTTCTCGACGCGAATAGGCTTTTCTGCGGGTAGAGCTGGTGGCCATGCCATCCGATGCACCAGACCTGAAATGCTTCCTCCGCTTGCACCGGGTGTACCCTCGATTTCGGAGAACCGCATGGAAGTGAATTTGGCCAGCAATATTCCAGACTCGTCTAGTACATAGACATGGCTGGAATACTCCGTGCTGGTGTCTTGCTGTACGTAAACCCAACCAACCTTGGGCGGATTTCGCTCCGTGAAAACCTCCACCTGTTGAATCTGTGCCGGCATGCGCAGTCGAGGCATGTCGAAGAAGATGGTAGATCCAATGGATGTCGCGGCGTCCAAGAACGGTGCCCACGATGAAGGGCTCCAGTCATTGATGCTTTCCGACCCTGGGGCGACGTCGACTCGTGCGATCATTTCGTTGGTGTTGCCATGGTGCTCAGTCACCGTCCATGGGAATCCCATGGCGCCAACTCCGACCTTTGCGAGGTAGTCGATGCTGAAATCATCCCGTAGCTGTGCGCCGATACGGGTCTTCACTGCAGATATGTCGAATCTCACTTCTGCGGTTGTTTCAGGTCGACAGTTGACGCCGTGACCGGTCGTGTGGGTGACCCAAGAGCTCTCGTCCCTTTGTTCGCCTTCTGTCAATCGTGACATGAGTTTCACCTCATGATCTTGCTCCACTACCACCTGAATGTTTCGCGGGGTACCAACGGCAATGGGGACCTTTAGGTTGATGTTCTGCAATGCGGGGGTTCCAGTAGCGCCCAGGAAGGTATTGATCAAACACGCGGCAGGAATGATTTCAGTTCCGGAAACTGGATGGCTCAGCGGGAAGGGCTTCGTGTCCTGGTCCAGAGTCGTTGAGAAGACCACCATCTCGGTGCCGGCCACAGCAGTCCGCTTGCCCAAAAGAGTGTGCGTGTCGACATCATGCAATTCTGCGGTTCCGGTTGTCGTCGCTTCGCGCCATAGGGGACGATGCATCCAGGGACCCATTGGTATCCCTTGAATCCAATTGCTCACCATATGCTGCTTCGAGTTGCTGATATCCGCTCCGCTGCAGTATAGTCGACCAACTGCATGAAGAATGCTCTTCTCTGCTGGTTGGTTTCTGCGAAGAGTGGGAAGGACCGAGAAGTCGTCAATGCCACGGTCCATGATAGTCTCGCTAATCGAGTGGGACACAACGGGGTGACTGGAGACTTCCAAGAACCTCCGGTGGCCATCCTCAATGGCAGCAGCAACAGCGGAAGTCAGCTTTACTGGGCTAATCGTGTTGTTCACCCAGTAACTGGTATCCCGAGGGTCCTGGCCGCGAGCATCCGAAAGCGAAGTCGAATACAACTGGACTGCTGGCTGAGTAGGTTGCAAGGCATCTCGAAGCGCGGTCAAGAGAGGCTCTCTAAGCTGACCCAGGACTGCGGGACTGTGAAATGCGATATCAGTCTTGACTGTGAAGGTCTTGGTCCCTTGGTCCTGATACTGTTGAACGACAATGGCGACATCCTCTTTGGGACCAGCGACAACACAGGATGATGGGGATGAGTCGATGGCGACAGTCACATTGGTTGCGCCTTTTTCGTTGAGGTCTTGACGGACATCTTCAGAGCCCCGGCTGACCAAAGCCATTGCTCCATGGCCCATAACCTGCCTGTACAAAACTGCCCGTCGAGTGACAATCAACGCTCCCTCAATTGGCGAAAGCGCACCAGCAACCACAGAAGCAGCGATCTCTCCTACCGAATGACCAATAACTGCCTGGGGGAAGATACCGTGGCTGTTTAATGCGGCGCTGATTCCGATTTGGACGATGTAGGTCAAGATCTGTATCCGATCGGACGACTCGAAGTCACCCTGCTGCAACCATTCAATAGGCGACGAACCGATCTCCTCGTGGACAACAACATCAAGTGGCTGGATGGCATCGTAGAAAACAGGGCTGTTGATCAATTCCTTCCCCATGTCCGTCCATTGCGCTCCGTGACCAGAGAACACCCAGACGACATCTTTCCTCACATCGGACGGGAGGGCACGACTTTGCGCAGTCCATGGGTCGCTAGTCGAGCGCTTCTGTATGGAATCTAAAGCGGCGAGGGCACCATCGATGTCTTCGACGACTGCAGATGTCCGAAAGTCGTGATGGCTACGTCGTGCGGCCATCGTTTGGCACAGACCATCAAGATCAAGCCTAGGACCCTGCTGGCGGATCCATGAGCTCACCAATTCTGCAGAGGCGGATAGACGTTGCTCCTGGGGTGCTGAGAGAAGCAGTAGCTGTGGGCCCATGCTGTGGACATTCTCTTCGTCCAGCGGAGATGGCTTTGTGTACTGCGGGAACTCTTCGAGAACAGCATGCGATACTGTTCCGCCATAGCCATAAGAGCACACGGCTGCGCGACGCAGTTCATCCGGGTTTGGCCAATTGGTCGGTTTCTGCACGACCCTAAGGCCGGCTTCTTGCCAGTTGATTCGGGAGTTGAGCGTTTGCAGGTTCGCTTGGGGGGGTAGGATGCCTTTTTGGATAGCGAGGACAGACTTGATGAGACCCATAACTCCTGCACCGGCCTCCAAATGGCCGATGTTGGGCTTTATCGACCCAATATAACATGGATCGTCACTTGGCCTCCCGACACCATAGGTCTCTGCAACTGCGGAAACTTCTGTCGGATCTCCCAGCGCAGTAGATGTAGCGTGCGCTTCGACGTAGCGCACCGTATGGGGATCGACGTCAGCGGCGTGGAGTGCTTTCTGTGCGACGAGTTGCTGTGCTTTGGCGTTCGGGGCCATGATGCCGTTGTTCCTGCCGTTGTGGGCTACCGCGCTGCCCTTGATAACTGCCATGATGTGATCTCCGTCGTGAATAGCTTGACTGAGATTCTTCAGGACAATGGCACCTGCACCTTCACCACGACCATAACCATTTGCGGTATCATCGAACGATCGGCATTGGCCTTCGGAGGAAATAACCCCAGCTCTAGCCAGGACTGTTGTCAAGCCTGGACTGCAGAGTGCGTTCACGCCACCAACGATCGCAACCTTGGATTCACCTCCGACGATGGCTTTAACGCCATGGTGGACAGCAACGAGTGAAGAAGCACATGCAGCATCAACAGCAACACTGGGCCCCATCAGGTTCAAATGGTACGATATCCGATTTGGAACCCCACAGTATGCCGTCCCAATCCCCATCCAAGCATCGATATTCGCCAGGTCCTCCAAAATAAGACTCCCATAATCATTCGAGTTCACACCCCAAAAGACAGCGGTATCACTACCACCCAGCGTTTTCGCAGAAATTCCAGCGTCCTCGAGCGCCTCCCAAGCAACCTCGAGCGAGACACGCTGCTGTGGATCCATTTGCTCTGCTTCTTTCGGGGAGATGCCGAAAAACTGACAGTCGAATTCTTCGATGTTCTCGATGTAGTATCCGCGGTTGGGCACTTGGCTCATGACTTTTGGGTTGCGGGGGTCTCGATTGTGGTATGGTGCCCAGCGCTTGGGAGGCATTTCGGTAGATGCTACTTTCTGGCCCAACAAAGCTTGCCAGAGTTGTTCGGGGCTTTCGATGCCGCCGGCTACACGGCATCCCATGCCGACGACTGCGACATCTTGGAATCGAGCCTGTATCACTCTGTTAGGGTGTCCGGATCTTTCTTCCGGGTGGTTGAGGACTTACACTATCACTATGTTCGGTGACGGGAGTGCTTCTCGAGTCATTAGATCTCGATCGTGGTATGGAAGAAGTAGAGGTAGACATGATGGTTATGCGGAATCAAAGTTTTGCACGAAGAAAGCTGCTGCAACAAACGTGGGGAGTATTTTTCTAAAGCATGCGGCGATGATGCAGGCCTCGCAGCTTCCTTCATATATGCTTGACTAACCTGCAGCTGAAGAATTAATAGTGTAAACTCAAATTACCAATATCAGGACTTTTTTTATTCAGCTCTTTCTTCCTGGATACCAGGTGGATAAAGAGTCAAGCGCCTACGTGTTCATTGCGAGTCTGCAATTCCAGCCACAATCGTGTTTGGGGATCTACGATATGACGATCAAGAAGACAGACTTTCGCTTATCTTGCCTTTGGTCCGAGCACCTGGATCACGGAGCTACTAGCGCCATACCCTTGCATGCCTGCAGGAAACGCAATTAATTCACATGGGTCCTCGCCGGTGGGATCGGGATTGCCACTCGGGATTGCTATGAGTGTATCACCAACACTTGTGATACAAACCTAAATTAAACAGCCAGTTTGCTAATATGCATCGAGATTTGCAATGGCTCAAATGCAGTTAAGAGAACTAGATATGCCTTCCAGCGAATCTTCACAATGAGGTCACGTGATAGTAGCCCTAATCGGCCCCGGATCCCATCGGGTCCCACCGGTAGAGATGAAAGTGGATACGATACATGGACGCATCCTATTCTTGAAGTTCTGCAATTACTCACCATAAGATTAGTGGAAATTTTAAGAGCTCTGCTCACATTGTGATCATGCAGGTATGGAGGTTTCGGAGCTCGTCAACTGCAAGGTTACTCTGAGCATGAGATCCCTGCATTCGCATGCATCAATGCCTTCAGCTATTCCAGGTGTGTATACCTTTTCGGAATATCCGATATGGGTGCCACTTCGGCCCGTTGGTCTGTTCCCCTCATTCTGTGGATCAAGTCACTGAATCGGGGCTCGTGCATGTCGATCTTGCCAGTGTCGTCGTGTCATCAAGCCACATGACTCAATCGAGATACATCCGGCAACCACTACGCCAGTGGCTCTATTGTTTTTGGATTTGCCTGGTTGTGGACAAACTCATTTGTGATCCGTGTATGGGCTGGTAGCCCCTCTTAGTATTGCCCTGTCGGTAAATTCCTTCCTCAGTGGATGACCGAGGCTGGGATTGAAGCTGATATACGGAGCATGTCTGTCGTATTTTCGATCTGATACGTACAAAGTGGATCGTTTCCGAGAGGGTTTCCTGTCATCCACTTAGTTCGCACTTCGTCATGGTGCTGAACTGAAGTGCGCTAGGATCCAATAGCTTTACTTCATACATTGGAGAGATTATTTTGATTCTCGTACTGATCAGCAGGGATTCTCAGCTGAGATTGAAGACTATTAAGATAGCGAATCTGATTGGTGTCAGCGCGATTCCTGCGAGCAGTTGGGGCTGTTACCGGCACCAGCTCTCGGCAATATCATCCCACTTGGAAAAGAAGTCATGGTATAATTACCAGCAGGACCCCAGTTAATGGACACAGGTTGGTCCTTGTTCTACTTGAGCTGAGCCTTTTATTCTACGTGATTTTCATTCCTCAACAACCCAAAATGGCAAACAACAATACTCACAAGATCGGCCAAAGGCTTATGGTCAATGCCATTGACGACATCGCCGAGAAAGATCCAGAGAGAACGGTTTGCATCATGCCGGAGACAACCGACAGTTCGGATTCTTTTGTGAACCTGAATTTCAGACAGCTTGCCCATGCGGTGAATTACACGTCTTGGTGGATAGAGAAGTCTTTTGGGCGTCACAATAGCTCTCCGCAAGAGACGTTGACTTATCTTGGGGCGAATGACTCTCGGTATCTGATTATTGTTATGGCTTGTAATAAGACTGGTTATCAGGTAAGGTAAACAACAGGAATTATGAATTCAGCGTGTTGACATTGGATATAGCCCCTGCTTTCCTCTACTCGAAACTCTCAGGCGGCACAACTCCGTCTCCTGGAAATGACCGACTGCTCGAAGCTCGCATATAGTTCTGAGCGAAAGCAAAAGGCAGAGGAGATCGAGGAATGTCGTTCTGATTTGAAGAATGCACAAATTCCATCGTTAGCTGAGATTCTTGCAAGCAATACCGAATTATACCCCTTCACGAAGACATTCGAAGAGGTCAAGAACGATGTGGCTTTTATCGCTCACAGCTCGGGAACTACTGGTAAGTGATTAGTCGAGCATTTCTAGAAACGTGCTAAACATGGTAATAGGATTTCCCAAACCAATTCGCCTCACATACGGCTACTTTGGCGCTCTGGACCATGGTAGATACGTCCCCATCCCCGAAGGACGAACAGCAGGTGTACCAGATCGATTGACTCCCAACGACCTTATCCTGTCCACGACTCCCTTCTTCCACATGATGGGCTTCTCCTTGATGGTCATGACCGTCTTCCATGGAATTCCTTGCGTGATCTTACCCGACAAGCCGCTGTCGACTGACCTTTTGACAACAACCCTCAACTCGACAAAGCCAACAGCAGCCCTCTTTCCACCATGTATTCTAGAAGATATGACCGCATCACCCGTATCCATGGATGCTCTGTCGGGACTAAAACATGTCTACTTTGGGGGCGGTCCTCTTTCTCCCGATGCTGGACGTAAGGTCAGCGAACACACCAAGCTCGTTAGCTTCCTTGGGATGACGGAGGGTGGTTGGGTATTGTCGCTTGTTCCAGAGGATAAAGAAAACTGGTCGTATTTCGAATGGAGTCCGACGTTTGGTATCAAGATGGAGTCAATTGGCGAGGGTGGACTCGCGGAGATGGTCTTGCATAGACACGAGAGGCCGGATCTGCAGCCCATCTTCCACACATTCCCTGATATTCCAGCATACCACACGAAAGATCTCTACTCGCCTCATCCGACGAAGCCAGGTCTTTGGAAGTTCCACGGTCGCCTGGACGACGTGATTGTTCTGAACAACGGCGAAAAGTTCAATCCAGTCACCATGGAGAAAATCATCGAGGGACATCCTTTGGTCGCTCGAGCTGTCGTTGTTGGTCTGGGCAAGTTCCAAACAGCGCTCATCGCCGAACCTAACTGGAACCAGGAAATCCCAGATGAGAGCCAGTTTATTGAGGAGATCTGGCCGACTGTGCAAGAAGCAAACCGTATCAGCGTGGCTCATGGTCGAGTCATGAAGGATAAGATCGGAGTAGCGTCTCGCGACAAACCATTCAGCACCACACCCAAGGGAAGCACGCAACGACGACTGGTAACGGATAGCTACCAAGATGAGATTGAGGCTCTTTACAACAAGCGCGCATCAGCTGATGCCTGGGTTGATGCAATTTCGGGAGCTACTGAGCTATCCGATATCGTCCAAGTTATCCGTAATATGATCTCGGAGGCTATTAGCCTTTCACCAGCAGAGTTCACAGACCAGATGGATTTGTACAGTATTGGACTGGACTCGTTGCAGACGTTGCAGCTGAGCACGATTCTCCAAGTCGCGGGCTTCAAGACCTTCACGCCCCAGATGGTCTACGCAAATCCTAGCGTTGACAGGCTTTCCAATCTTCTCTACGGTATCGTTCACGGCGTTCAAACGGAGGAAGGCGCAACTTCGCGGTCTGAGCGCGTCGACACCCTGGTCAAAAGGTATACGGATGATCTGCGTCAACCGGAGGTTGGCACAAACGGCGTGAGCAACGGCGTCAATGGCACAGAGAAAAAACATGCCGTCATCTTAACCGGATCTACGGGCTCCCTGGGCACATACATCCTCAACAACCTCTTGAACGACAACAGCGTTTCCAAGGTCTATTGTCTAAACCGCACCACTGACGCCCAAGAACGCCAGACCCAGAGCTTCAAACAAAAGGGCCTAACAACCCTCGAAAGATCTCAAGCGGATAAAGTAGAATTCCACACCGTCTCCCTTAACAAAGAACACTTCGGCCTTTCCGACACCACCAAATACACCGAGATGCTCTGCACAGTCGACACTGCCATTCATAACGCCTGGCGAATGGACTTTAACATCTCCGTCGAGTCTTTCCAGGACCAGATTCAGGCTGTTCGCCGGCTGGTTGACTTCTGTAAACAGAGCACGCATCACGCACACTTCTACTTTATGTCCTCCATTGGGGCTATTGGTGAATGGAAGCGTTCGGGCGGAGATACTGTCCCAGAGGTACCATTCGAATCATGCGATGTCGCGCTTCGTCAAGGATACGGAGAGGCGAAGCACGTTTGTGAGCGGATTTGTCTCGCTGCGTCTAAGGTGGGTGTGTCGACAACTATTCTCCGGTTGGGACAGATTGGCGGTCCTACCACGGACGCTGGGATGTGGAATCCGTGGGAGTGGCTGCCAGCTATTGTGCAAACATCCAAGACCATCGGCAAGATCCCTCATACATTGGGTGCTGCGCCGCTCGATTGGATTCCAGTGGTATGTCTTCGCCCCCTCAAGTTACTTGCGAACAGAATACTAACAATACCATAGGACACCCTCTCAACCATAATCCAAGACCTCATTCACACCCGCCAAACCCAGGATTCAAACACCTGCGCAGTCTTCCACCTCGTTAACCCCACCCGCACAACATGGGAAGCCCTCCTCCCTTCCATCCACAAAGCCTATAGCAACACCATACAACCCGTCGACATGCAAGACTGGATCAAAGAGTTGGAGCGTATCGAGAAGCCCTCTCCTGAAGATCTCGCTACGAAACCAGCTCTCAAGTTGCTGGGCTTCTATAGAAGTCTGGTCCAGGGTGAGGGGGCGCTTTCTGTGCCGCTTAGCGTGGAGAGGACGAAGGAGTCGAGTGTGACGATGCAGGGCTTGGGGCCGATTTCGGGCGAGTTGATGGGGAATTGGTTGAGGCAGTGGAACTTTTGAGTGTATGAGGGCTAGTTGTTGATAGCACGGATATATAACTAGGGGTACCAGTGCAATGTACTTACTGCTGCTGAATTACTTCTTAAGGTCACTAAAAGAACAATGACTGTCTTAGGTGTTAAAGTCTATTCCTCGTCGGAATGCCTTGCCTAATAGAGATGGGAAGGACTTACCCTTTCAGTTTATAGTATGGTGTCGCTACTATGTTCACCGCATAACTAAGTTAACTACTCAGTCATGTTCAGGCATAATAAGGCACCGCCAAGGCACCAACATGTGATCCTCTCCGCATCTCCAACGTCAATCCCACCACCAATAAACAGCACAACCTCTATTCAACACACTCGCCATGTCGCATTTACCGCCCTCAACCTACACTCCCTCATCGTCGCCATTCATGATGAACCCAGCTCTCAACGCCGACACCCCTCCACCACCCCCTCCGAAGCCGAGCAGCCACGATGTCAGTCGAAACGGCACGCCGCAAACGAATCCCGCTCTCCCGGTTACTCCATCGCAGGCATACCAGGAAGGATATCAGAGTCAGGACAGAGTGCGGGCACAGTCTGTGAATGCTGCTCAGTCGCCGGCTCCGGGTAACCTGCCCAGACCCCCGACGGTGGAGGAGGGGTGGTTACCAGATGTTGTGCGGGATAAATCGTGAGTCCCATCACCCTGCACAGAAATATACAGACTAGCTAATTATTACTGTGTAGTACTACCGACCTACAAACAATCCTCCAAAACCCATCCCTCATCTCCGCCCTCTCCAGCAACCACCCCTCGCACACAGCGCACCAACAACACCTCGAATCCCTCCTCAAATACAACCGCGACCTCGCAACACACCTCCTAGACCTCCAGTCCCAACTATCCGACTCCCGTGCCTCAACCGAATCCCTCCTCCTAACACACCAATCCCTCGAAGTGTCCTGGCGGAAGAAACAGACCGAGATGGACGCCGCGTTGGCGCCGTGGTCGCCGCGCGCGTTGTACCAGCGGCTGTCCGCGTCGATTTCAGAGCAGGAGGCTATTTGTCAGGCTGTGGAGGAGAGTTTCCTGGAGGATGATCATCATGGGAGTGTTACGGAGAAGGGGGTTGCGGATTGGGTGAGGAGGGTTAGAGCTGAGGCGGGGAGGTTGGCGGCTAGAAGGGAGGCTAAGGCGAGGTGGGATGAGGGGAGGGTTGGGGGGTGGCGGTGATCTGGTATGTTATATTTTCAATATCCTACACGCTAAATTGACTTCTAACCAGTATGACAGTTCGATGCATATGTCCAATCGTGCCTTAAGAGGCGCCATCAAACCAATGCGAGTTGACCAGTTTCCGCACGCCCAGCGGCCCAATTGTCATTTCCGACATGGCTTGGAAATCCGATCCTTTTGAAGAACGCATTCCTGCGACTCCTGGTTCCCCATGACCAGCCTCCGCCACGCTGAATAGGCAGATTGTACAGCCGAAACGCAATCCACGCGAAGAGTATGCCAATAGAAGACCCGAACAAAAGGTCAACTCCGTGATGCTTGTGATCGGTCCAGCGAGATGCAACTATATAAAAAGCAACTGAGATTGGTATAACCGGGAAGACGAGCGTATAAATGGGCGGTGCGGCTCCTTCTTTGCGAATGGAGAGTGTTGATTCCGGGTGGGAATCGGGTTCGGGGGTGTCTGTTTGTTCTTCGTCGTGCTGCGAGTTCCGATGACTGGACGGAAAGATGGGGAGGTATGGGAAGGCGATGGAGAATTTAGAGCATATCCAGAGACTAAAATACGTCAATCCGGCAAATGACACTGTTCACATCAATATCACTCTATACGGCTTGTTCAATGAAGAAACTCACAAGACGCATGATCACTCGGAAAACTCACAAACCCCGTCTTCGTCAACCCATGCGACCTATTCCGACAAATCTTAGAAGTCACCAACACCGGAGCCCCAGGCAACTCCCGCCCCAACCCACCAACCACATACGCAGCAACATTCTCCAAATCCGGATCGCACCGCGCCAACAAATCCGGCCGCGGCTTCCCAAACAAAAGCTTCAACCCCTTCGCAGTCGCATACGCACTAGCAACCGCCAGCGCTATACCGAGCCAACCCGCGTTAATCTCCCATAATTTATACCTCCACAGGACAGAGCGCGGGGTATACTTGTGTACCGTGTGTCCCGGGATGCGGAGTATGATAACGAGCGCGATGACGAGAGCCGGGAGGATCAGAGCGAGTGCCAAGGCAAGTCCGAAGGGAACTTTTTCATGTTTTGTCTCGGGGTAGGAGATGTTCGGGTCTGTGAGGGAGAAGGGGCGGTGGATGGGGGTTTGGTTGGACCAGGTGTAACCGATTGCTGCGATTATTCTGCATTCATCTTAGCTTTGCTATATCTTTGTGTTTGGATTGATGGGACGTACACTATGACTGTCCAATCGAGGATGTATGATAGTACTAGACGATTGGGGGTTATATTGCGCATGATGGTGATTTTGGTGTGGTTAAAATCGTGGTTGGGCGATAAGCTTAAATAGCTGGAAATGCGGGGAAGCTGGATCCATGCAGCATTACATCAATGACTGGATCAGCTGAGATCTACGAGATATAGTACATAAATGTAAATGATTCTCATCTATTCGATTGATTGAGATGAAAGGAAGAGTTGATCACAATACAACGTGGAAGACTCTGTGTTCTCCCAGGCAGCCACCCAACCGGGGCCTGTCGTCGTCGTCGTCGTCGCTATCTAGAATACTCTATTCAAGTTAGCAGTCAGCATTCATTCCACCAAACAAACAAAACACTCACATCAACACAACAGACACAGATATCCCAGGCCCAACCCTACTGCCCAGCCAGTCCTTCCCGTAGAGACAGAATCCCCACAGTCCAGCATGGTCAGTCGGCCGGCGACAACTCACTGAGACTACTGGCTAGTACCCAGGATTATTGCCGGCCTCCCTCCGGGGCCAGTTTTTGCTATTCTACTAAGATAAGTGGTCGTAACTTCGTAACTTCGTCCCTGCACCCTACCCAGCCGCCAGCCAAGGTGCCTGGGAGGTCTTTGTGTGTTATGTGTGTTCAAGAACAGAACAGATGGTGAGTAGATGGCAGTAGATGATAGTAATAGATGAAAAAAGATTGTCCTAGGATGAGTAGGTAGTTGAAGGAAGAAAAAAAAGAGGAAGAAGAAATCGAGCGGCGGTATATATGGGGGTCTGGAGGCAGAAGTCAGGGCAGGCAGCCGAGCAGAACCAAGGCAATAAGGCATGAAGATGATAACGAGCAACGAAATGAAAGATGTTGTGTTGATTCATTATATGGCACTACCGGTAATACTACACTAAAATATACTTCCCAATACCTAAACAGAGGTACCCTCAAGGTCCTGGAAAAAGTCCCGACCAAATTCTCCACTGCTGTCATTAAACCGCAGCTTGCGGTCAATCTGGTGAATCTTGTTCATATCATCCTCGTCCAGTCTAAAGTCACCTTCGAAGTTGGACTTGATTCTCGAGGGCGTCTTGGACTTGGGGAGAACGGAGTAGCCTTCCGTGATAGCCCAGGCTGCACTAGTTAGCATACCTTACTCGTCAAGATTGTAGAGGTGAGATATACCTAAAGCAGCCTGCGCGGAACTCTTCCCATGCTTCTTTCCAATTTGCTCCAAAATCGGTTCATCGATCAATTTACCCAGATGTCCGGCTCTCGAGTACAGTTCGTTCTGGTTCCCGAACGGCGAGTAATGCGTGACATGGATGCCCTTGGTCTTGTGCCAGTCGGCAAAGGCACGCTGCTGTAGCCATGGGTGACCTTCGAATTGGTGCACTGCAGGCTGGATGGTGGCATTTTGGATGAGACGTTCGATTTCGGCTTTGCTGAAGTTGGAGACGCCGATGGCTTTTACTTTGCCGGTGGAGACGAGTTTTTCCATTGCTTTGTATGTCTGCCATAGTTAGCTTTGTCTTGAATCAGAGTGAATAATAAGAGGAAGGGAGCCTACGTCAAGCCAGTCAATGTTCTCGAGAATTGGCTTGCCACTCGAATCCTTGGGGAAGGGCTCTTCGCCTCGCTTCCATGCCACCGGCCAGTGGATCAGAAGCAGGTCAAGGTACTCCAGACCAAGTCTGTCGAGAGAGCCCTGCAGAGACTTGGGGACATCGTCGGGGTGGTGTGCATTGTTCCAGAGTTTTGTTGTTACGAACAGCTCATTGCGAGGGATGCCGCTGGATCGAATGGCCTTTCCGATGGGTTCTTCGGTTCCGTATCTATTTTTGTTAGTGGTCGTTTGCAACCAAGCCTTGGAAATACTCACGCCTGGGCAGTGTCAATATGTCGGTATCCTGCCTTAATGGCCTCTCTGACGGCGTTTTCCTGAGACTCTGCGTCTTGCCAGGTGCCGAATCCAATGGCCGGGATTTCAGCGCCAGTGTTGAGCTTGAATTTGGTCCGCATTCTTGTAATTGTAAGGCTTCGTTTGAATAAGGTGGAATCTGATAGTTCGTGTTTAAATCGCCTGGATATCACCGTTATATGCCAGACCTAAGTGCAACGTCAAATTGACGTTCCATGACAAAGTGGTTCTGACGTTCTCATGATGCTTATGCCCGGATCACCAGGCATACTTTAAGGCTTGCAAGCTTCGGGCTTATTCTGGTGTTAGATTGCAATTATCCGGTTTGATGGTTAAAGCTGGTCTCTTACCTGTCAAGACGTGAGAAACTCTTCTGGGAGCAGAATGCGACCGACGTCATGGCAGCTGCCCTATCGGTTGAGATATCCGACTCTATATACCCCAATTAAGCCAGGAGTCGTGCATATGCACTCAAATGGATATTCTCTAATGACTGGCTTATTAAATATTTTGATGATACTCTAGTGTGTCGCATGCGCCCATTCCCAGTCTACAATCCTGTGATATTGTAGTCGTCATCATCAACCAGGATGTGGTCTCTTTTATTATCTGCGTGCGTCAGGTAGAACCGTCCGTCGTCATGGCCGTGATATGATAATATCCTCGGAACAGAGTCCAAGAGAAAGCGATGGACTAGAAATGCATCGACTGCTTGCGCCGCATAACACTCGCCTCTCATAATTAGATCTAGCGTCAATCGAAGGCCCTCGACGAGATAATCCCCGGAAGAGGTAAAAGGTCCAATGGGTTGCACTCGAGAGTCAACATAGTCTGTCAATGATTCTCGCGCAAAGGGTCCGACATGATCGCTTCCCGATTTATCCAAAGAGCCCATCAAATCGAATGGAAAAGCCTGTAATTCAGTGTATATGCCTGCTAGCTGGCTCATGACTTTCTTCCTCTTCTTAGAAGAAGTAAGTGACCAACGCAGCGACTTCCCAGCCATTTTCTCCATGAGGATATATCCGACACCAATAGGGTTTCCCCCTTCGGAGTTGTAATCAAATATCCTCGGGGCAGGGACTTTGGTCTTGCTTAGAAACTGAAGAGTAGCGACTTCGCTGCGCATGATATACCCTTGTAGATCCGGGGGTGGAGAGGTAGCATTCGATCTCCGAATTCGCGCGCCAACCAGCTTATCCCATCGTCTCAATGTGATTGCTCATGTCCCCCATTACCGAGAAACGCGATAACTGATCATACTGAAGGGGTTTCGGTATAGAACAAGGAACGCCATTGCGCAGGTAGCTAGCTCGAGAGAGAAGCGCGGAGATGTTGATTTTGTTCAGAAGGTTGCTAATTTCCTTTCTTTCTGCTTCCTAAGCAGCAGGGTCGTATAATTTGTCATCTTATCAATAAGGAATCATTAGCATTGTCAGAACCACGGTCTGATACCAGCTTACCTCCCACTTGGGGCATGTATTATACTCGGGGCCGAGATGCTGAGCGCAGAGATGACGATCGCAGAGGATACATTCGCCATAGGTGCGCACAGAAGGTTTGCTACAGTTCTTGAAACCACGAGTCCACATTGCCATCTTTGCAATTGTTGTTGTTCTCACTCGAGCGTAATACAAAGCGCGTTGTATAGACACTTCCTAATGCGGTTAGACCCACTGCACTAGTGGTTGCTGTAGTTTACCGAGCATAAGCGGGTGGTTTAAAAGCGGCTCGGTAGCGCACAGAAATTTTTTTCAACTCTCCAACGCTTCAACCTCGTTGACAGGCACAATGACTGCCATTACATTTCGATACTAACAACACAGTCTACTTGACTGAGCAGAGTAGAATGTGAGTTACTATCAACAATCCTCTGCACTCTGCAATTTCAGGATGAATTTCCTTAACAGGAGTATCCATCACCGAAAATTCATGACGGACTCTCTATAAGTCTCTAGAATTACTCTGACTTGCTTCGTCTGTTATCTGCTTGCTGCAGCTTGTCGTGTACATGTTGCTAACTATTGTCCAGTGTATATAGGTTCAACTATGATCGATTCGCACTGCTCGGTACATTATAGCAAAAGGTATGCATACATTTTTTTTTAACACTGCACAACACCACCCCTTCTATGATGATCCTCAAGACACGCAATAGGCATTCCTCAATCTTAAGACCCATGTGGAATCTGTCATTTACTCAAGTTTCAGCCTTGTCTGATTTTATACTATTCATTTACGCTTGTCAACACATTTTATTGTGATGCCAGTCACTAACATGCCGTTGAATAGGTAAATAAACCAATTCAATCACCTACCACCTCCCTTCTATGAGGATACTTTGAACGAACGGGCGGACATAATGCGTACATTTCCCGGCATCCATTCCAAGCAGAGCGTACAAACTTTGCGGGTGTTCGGGGATGTATTGCTTGTTGAGAACTCGTCACCTGAGTTGCTGCCTTCAACGTTGCTCGTATCATGGACTTGGTTGATCCTAATTAACGTGTCCATAGGTATTTTATATTTCCAATCTCTCTTGTTTATGCCCTCTGCATGTCAACATCAAATGATGAACACGTTATTCACACTGTTTGATCCGGTAAACCCGGAAATGAACATTTAAACAAAAATTCTGATTTAATGAGGTGAGTTCGATCTTTTTGGTTCCTGGCTGAATCTATGCTAACTGTCGAAGCCTGACTTAGTTGACAACATCTTTGTTGTTTCGAATCACTCATGTTTCACGACTTGATACTGATTCGTTCTTGAATAGGATCGATCCCACTGTAGTAAAGGATTGATTACCTTGATGACTGAGTGTAAGTACTTGCTGACGCTCCTTCCTCCCTCCCGTCACCTGATGAATTCTTTAATCGCTGTGTTCTTTCTGAACATCATTGAAGAAACAAACAAGATTCACCTTGGAGAACTGAACTTTGCCGCTCTTACTATTTTGTATCGCCATCGCTGGATGAACCTGGCTAACGTTACATCAGACAGGTCGTCGAAGCATATCCTTCTAGATAGTCATGAATGAATGTTTAATATTTCTTCAAATTTTCTGTGCATCGTAGACCTATTCGTAAAACAGTCCGTTCTTCTTATGCCATCCCTCCAAACTATCCTTTCCAAACGTCTCGTGCGTACTCTTCGCTCCCTCCGGCCACCGTACCCACTCCGGCTTCGAGTTGCCCATAACACAAACCATCTCCTTGGGAACCGGTAAATCCGTATCAATCGCGGACGCGAACGGATGAATCAACTCGGGATAGTGATGATCCCACAACCATAGCATGGTACTGCAGTTCGAGCAGAAGTTGCGCTCGGATGAGCAGCGTTGTTCGTTGGATGTGTCGCGTGCTTTGATCGCTGAGTATGTCCTACTTTCGTCAGCCCGTTACCTTCCTATATATATATATAGTTCCGAGCGAGGTGAAGCATACTTAATCAACTCCTCCCCCTTGGAAACTCCCAGGCTATCTGCAATCCCACCCAAATTCACACTCCCGCCATATCCGCCAACTTTCCGACAAATGCCACATGCACAGAGCTGGTAAGGGACCGGCGTTTGGGAGTCGAGGGCGAACTGTACGTCGCCGCATTGGCAGCTTCCTTCTAGGTGCCTGGTTGATGTGGTTGGTTAGTTGGTGAGGACCTTTGGGGAATCGGAGGATTGATTGATTTACATTGGCATTTTGTCGATCGATTGGGTTTGTATATTCTTGTACGTGATTTCTTGGAACGAAGGTGTGATTGTTTGAAGAAAGAGAGGGATACTTGAGATACCAGGAGAGGTTAGACGTCATCGATATATAAGTCCGGTTTGAGGGGGTATTTAGGTACAAAGTACGCCGGGTATGCTATTTACGTTCTTTACGAAGACTGTTATACTACATGACTTCCCATTGACTTCATCAACTCACCAATGAAACGATTGCAGCAAAACAGTTCAATGATGGTGGTGTAGACATGTCTGAACAACGGAATAGGCGCACAAGCAAATCTATAGCCATATCGTGTAGACCAATCAACTCACAAGCCCGAAGACTTGCTAGCTTTGCAAATGTATTGCATGAGAATTGCTGTCTTCTAGGATTTCCGGTTAGAAACAACAATATGATACAGCAATTGACATGCATTGAGCTTTATCAATGGCAGTTGGTACTGTTTGTTCTGTTTGCTGTGTTTGTCTCCTCGCCGGCCGCGACTTTTCGGGATTCGCTCATTGAAGCAAATCATTCGATTTCTTGACTTAATTGTCTTGTGAGAGATATAATTTGACAAGATGGGTTTCGGAAGTCCAGGTACCGGCGCGACAAATTACAAGCCTTCTCCGTGAGTGTCTCAACTCCCCATAACCCATGACCCATGCCTCAACCGTTAAGACAAGACTAACATATCAAAATACCAGACCCGAGCGTGGAAGCTTTCCTCTTGACCATGAAGGTGCGACCCTATGCATTGACCCGTCCATATTCCCATGATATCCGAACCACCACCGACCAGACCAGCGAACTAACCGGTCTCTGATCACAGGCGAATGTAAACACCTTATCCGGAACTACCTGAAATGCCTAAAGACTAGAGGCGGCGTCAACGACCAGGACTGTCGATTGATGGCCAAGGATTACCTGGGATGTCGGATGGAAAAGTGCGTTGCGTTAGACTCGTGGATCGGCTGATCGCCGTTCATCTTGCGCATGAATTCGAGGAAATTGGCTGACTGTTTCCTCTCTTGATTGGCAGGAACCTTATGGCGCCGGATGATTTTAAGAACCTTGGGCTTATTTTCGAGAAGCAGGAGAGTCAGGGGGGGGATAATGCGGGGACTGGGTCTGAGAATGGGGGGTCGAAGGCTTGATGGGAAGAGGGAGGACAAATTGGTATGGCATTTCAAGAAGAGATTCCTTATGGGGTTCTTTCTTGGAATTGACGATATGTATATGCACTCAATTCTATGGCGTTGGTTGGGTTACTCTGCTCATGTATATATATGGCCGGACTGTACAATTCGCAAATTCATGTGTTATGATATATATTACCATCCTGACTGTACAAAAAACAAGACAATGAATACCAATTTATCCTACATATTACGATCATACTAAATGCTGCCGTTTGCGAAAAAAAGTGACTGCATCATCCATGCGGGGAAATTTCCTATCGCGATAAAGTCGCGCCCGCTCCAATTGTCACCCAACCTCACCTAACCCAGCCAGCGCAACCACTCCCAACGAGCAACAATGTCCTCAATCGTCCGACCCCCCGACCCCTGCCTGGTAGCAATAATTCTAATCGTCCGCTCCCGCGCCGGCCCACGCTTCGTCTTCCACTACCCACCCAACCCCCTCAGCGAGAACGGCCTCCGACCCGCCAGCAAAAGCCGCCGCGCATCCCGCTCAAAAAGCACACAGGGAAATAAAAGCAATGACTCGAGTTCTAGCGACGAAAGCAACTCAACGACCGACGACGAGGAGGAGGAGAATCAGAGCCATCTGGCGGGGAGCGGGATGTCAACGACGCGACGGATGAGTAATTTTGGCGTTGAGGATCGGCATCATCATAGTCATCCGCTTTCTGCGTCGCCGATGACTAGTACGAGTGTTGGTGCTGGTGGTGCTGGGGGAGGGGAAGCGTCGCAGTCGCAGTCGCAGCGGCCGGGTTCGTTGGGGTCGGGACGGGCGTTGTTTCGCAAGCGCGGGCCGAATTCTGATGTGGAGGATGATACGGGTGCAGGAGCGGAGAGACAGGAGGATCCATCGCCTACAAGCGGACCGTTTATACCCCCGTGGGAAACGCTACTGGGTTTACCGTCTGATGTATGGGAGAAGCTGTTGAGTCCGTCGCGCAGCTGGCATAAGCGGCGGTTTGAGGTTGGGATAAACGATCTGGCGTTTGTTGGGTGGCCTGTATTTGTGCGCGAAGACGGGACATGGCAGAAACAGCGACGGAAGAAGAAGAGCAAGCGTCGGTCAGAAGCGTATGCGAGAGAGGGAGAGAGTCACGATGAGAGCGCTGACGATCGCGCTGGGTGCGAGGAGGGCATTGAGGCGATGGCTGATTCTACGGATACGTTGATTAGTCCCAGGGCTATTGGTTCGCCGGAGCTGAAGCGGACGTCTAGGACGAGTAGTAAGGCACCAATGACTTCCTGTTCAGTGGATGGAGATGATAAGGATTCCATGACTATGTTCAATGTGGTGTTTGTGCTTGATCCGCCATTGCTGGAGTATTCGATTCGACTGCGGGAGGTATACGATAATATCATCAAGAAGTTTGCCAAAGCTCTGAAATGGGAGCAAGCGCGTACAGACTACGTTTGGAAGGAGGCGCAGAACATTTCGCATTTCAAGGAAAAGGCAAAGGAGAAGAGTGAGTCTGATTCAACCATGATCCATGGTTCTATACTGATGAGTCTAGGATCTTCTGTCACTGGTCTTTACACCGAGCTCATATCGCATTCACCCCTAGCCCGAGCTATCTACACGCTTTACACCAGCATTTCTGCCTCTAAGATTGCTTCTCTTTCCCTTAGCCCCGATGTATCGATTTCACTTCAGATACCCCCTCTCACTTCGTCGCATTACTTACCCGGCCCAACCGACAAGGCATATCCAGGCCTGTGGCTTACAACCGCAGATAGTGTGACCCCGGTAGACGACGACCCGACAGCCGATGAGAACACCGCGCCGCATCAAGTACTCGCAAAGCATTTCGCTCTGTTGTTGCTCGATAACGAGGCGTCGATAATCAAAGACGTCGAAGCATCTGCGAGTGCGCTAGCTCCCGCCCTTGTGCACTATATTCGATGCTCTAAGTCGACTCAGTCTTTTGCTCACATCTCTACCGCCTCGGGAATTCCACTGTCAACAATCCAGATGTTGGCGAGCCACCTTGTCTACTGGCGACGTGCACGCGCAATTCCTCCGCTTCACCAACGGGACACATATATCGTGTCCCCGAACTGCGATCTGAGCAAGCTTGACATCGCTACTGCTGCTTTCCACCAAGCCTTTCCAACATGTCCAAGTTTGCCAAAGATGCTGTCGGCTTTGAGCGGTACGCCCAGACCGTACGGGAGCTTCATCCCAAGTAAAGACCACAAGGACACGTATTTCAATATCTTGGCTTGGCTGTTACGTGGAGGATGGGTCACGCAACTCCGCTCGTTCGGTAGAATCAAGGTGTCCCCAGAGATTAAAATGGCCGTGGAGAGGGCCATTCGAAAAAAGCAAATGGATAAGTTCTTGGCCGAAACCGGGCCAAATTCAGTGTCTGAAGTCATTCCTACCGAGAATGAACGGAATGAGCATGTCGACGACGATTCCAGCTCCTCTTCATCTTCCTCTCTCGGTAGCCAAGGGAGCGGAGATGAAACACCCATGCCTGGTCGGTATCACGATCCGATGGCCAACGAAATGTATCTTTCGCACTCACTCATGGACCACAACATGCCTTTGAGAACGGCGTCTCTTATTCTCTCGCCTCATCGGGCGTCGCCGCTCGAATCCAGATGGCTGGAAGAGCTTGTCTCCCAGTTTCCGGACAATGGAGAGCTGAGTGTGGCCGCTTCTCACGGTAGCAGAGATTATGCGGGATCTCAGATCTCACTGCAAAAGTTGTGGCCGCTTCTCATCAAATACTTCAACGGATATGATGCATTCGAGAAGATCCCGATACGGGAAGGGCTGAAGCGAAAGCCGACCTGGCAGGTTCTCACACGTTTAGGACTGGGAACAGGGCAATCGCATGTGGAATTAGATCCACGGGAGCAGGTATTGGTCACTGTACGGCATTGGTAGCTATTCCCATACTCCTGCAATTCTCCTGTAATTACCCCAGAGATACCACCAAAAAAGGATAACGCACGTGACACTCGGAAATATAATCACAGACATTAGCACACCGAACCTCCGATGACTCCCGACCTACCATTCAAAGTTTAGTTTCTTCTACGCCCGCGTCGCCCGGGGATTCTCCGTTCTTCAGCGGCGTCAGCCCTAATAAGGTAAAACCCGGACCACGAACTAGACAAATAAACCACGCGGTTTAAGCGATTATTCCAGCCCCATTTAATTCATACAGTAGCGCCCGGACCACGGATAACGGCTGACAGGGTCACGTGATGCCATGTTGGACAAGGGTGCGGTGCATTCCTGGTATTACATAGGTACAGATACGGTAATCTAGATGGTAACTGCTGGCTTCTCGTTGGCTGAGCGCACGCAGGTACATGCTTGTACATGGCCATGTACAAGCATGGCCATGCCTGTACAGTGCCCAATGCAGTTCCTGGCTGCTGATGTGGCAAGCTAGGTTGTCTGAGATAAGAATATTTCTATTTTGAAACGCACATACCTTGGTTAACTAGCTTGACTCGACTTGACTCGGTGGTTTGTTGTTTTCCGAGACAATGAAGGACCGGCACGTGAAGGGATGTCGGTAACATTGTATTTGATCTACTATGCACAGACAGGTCTAAAATAGAAGCCAGGTATGTACATAGCGCTCTCGCATAGTGACGAGTACAAGATATATATACCGAAGCGGTCTGCCTTGCTTTTGGTTCTGATCAATACTATGTAGAGGACTGGATTGTATCTATGGAGTATCGGTATTACCGGTATTGGCATTACTGACGTACGTGCGCCTATGCTCTTGACAGCCGGTCCGTGGACTCCGAATTGGAGAGGATAATTGAAAAATATCGATTTATTACATAAAAGAACCTACGGGATTTGGTTCAGGCCTACAATTATACATAGCACTGTGCTATATGGTAGGTATACATCGGACCTGGAATGTACGCGTGGTAATAGCACTTCCACCCAAATGGCCGGCACGCCCCTCATTGTTTGTAGTCTGCATGTTACAGTATATGAGAGATTAAAGTGACGACAGGAGAGTCCGGGATAGGACTGCATGGGGTACTTTGTTAGACAATGCAATTGCGGCAATAATTGGTACGGTAATAATTCCAGGAACATTTCTTTTTCTCCCTAACTTCTACAAGTACTCTGTACAATGAATTCAATTGTACTCCGTACTACTACTACTACTACTACTACTACTACTACTGCTATGTAGAGAAGAGGGGCATGCATAGCCCCTCCAGTACTCTGTACTCCAGTCTCCATCCTTCCATGCGGATAGAAGGATACAAGACCCTAACCGGAAACATCCGCCGGCCGAAGATTGTGCGTGTTTGGCTGTAATGAAAATGCTCCTGTTTCCCGTGTGTACCTAATACCACTCATCTGACTGTATAACCACGCACCCACAATACACACAGAGGGACTTTTCACTTTTGTACTTTGCCTACTTCATTTCCTACTCTGCACTGTTTTCTTTTTCTTTTCTTTTCTGCATCTTTCCTCCCTTTTATTCTCTTCTCTCGCCTATTGGCGTCTGTGTCGCCTGGAGTTCTGCCTGTCGGTGCTTCATTCCTCCATCTTCCGATCTCTCCTCTCGTCCTTCGCGGGATTTTTTTTTTCTTGATCGGTCGATCTTCTATACACTTGCTCTGTTTTTTCGCTTTTCTCTCTTTCTTTGTTTCTACGTGAGGTCAGTTACTAGTTATTCTGGTTACTATTGACATCGCATTTCTGACTTCTCGTTGGACGTTCCAGAAAAAAGGAAAAGAAAAGGCCCATAAAAAAGTGTTCACCCACACCCACACACACCCACAAAAAAATTATCGTTAACTCAAGGTCCAACTTCCACATTCACCCACCAACCCCTCGTTCGTATCCGTCGTCTGTCGTCAAGGGGTTTAGTTCCAGTTGACCTCAAGGTACCTGTTGGATTCTCTCGGAAAAAAAGAAACGAAAGGCCTCAGCGTGCTCTCTCGTCCTTTCGATCCCTATCCAACAACCACTCGTCGATACGTCCTCTCGGATCTACCGAACGTCTCTCGAACGAGCTCATTGTCGTGTGCGCGCGTCAGTTTTGTCAACCAGTGGGCAGGAACTACGACCCGGATAACCGCGAGTTCGTTGTACGAAGTCCCTTGTGTGTTTACCCAGACTGCGCTTTCCGTCGTCTTGCCCATCCCTCGCACGTCCAAGACTACGATCGATTCAAGCGCTTAGACCGATGCGATCCGCGTGCTAGATACGCCCTTCGTACCGAGATTTAGCTACTCATCGTTCACGGACAACTCGCGTGCTATCCAGCCTCGACCTGGTAAAGGATCACATACTTTTGTCTACAGTGCAACTGAGTGGGAGTGTTTCTCCATTACCACGGGAAGTTGCAGTTGGTGGGGTTATAAGTAGGAGGAAGCTGATTCTTGTCTGACTTCTACTGCTGTTGGTGAAATCTCGCCGCCCTTTTTTTTTCCATTTATTTCTGGATTGCCAAGGGAAAACCCTCGTTCTCTGGCAGAACAGTTTCTCTTGTTCTTATCTAGAACGGATATATTTTGATTATCATTCGCCAACACTACAGAAAGTGAAAAATGGCCGCCACATTTTCCTACGCCCAAGCAGCAAAAGGGTTGCCGGCAACACAATCGCCCGCTTCGAAACCCGAGGAGCAAAATACCGATTCCAACGTGCAAGCGAACGAGGTCCCTGAGATTACCGAAACGGATGCTCTTGCTGAGGAAGAGAAGACCATCGCCCCTAGTGACAAGGAAGCGGAACCCGTTGCGGCCGCCCAACAGGACATCTCCGGGACATCTTCTCCCAGTGTTGCCAACTCGTCCACCACCGCACCAAAGGACGAAGACTCGAATACAATGAACGGATCCTCGGAGTCGACATGGGACAAGCAGTCCCAGGCATCGGGACCCGAGAAGCCCACAGAAGAGGCCAATGAGAAGTCTGATGAGAAGAAGGATGTCCCACCACCAAAGGAGCTCAAGGCAGCCCCTCTGCCTGTTGTCAACGTCTGGCAGCAAAGGAAGGAAGCACAGGACGCTAGGGTCAAGGCCGTCGCGGCTTCGAAACCTGCTTCTACCAAGACTGGAGCCTCCAAGAATGCATCAGCGGCGTCTTCGACAACAGGGGAACCCCAGCAGGAATTGCCCAAGGTGGCATTGAAGAAGAAGGGAGCAGATGGTGCGCCTGAGGGTGTTAAGCGGAATAAGGCCGACGGAGCCAAGGGCCGCGATGAGGGTAAGTTTGAAGAGTCGCGTTGATTTTTGCTGCAGATCCCTTTCGGAGCATCCGTCGCAACGCTATTTTCTTTTCTTTTCTTTTCTTTTTTTTTTTCGCTTCGGGACTACTATTTCCTTGACACCAGTGAACTGACAGGTTCTACAGATGTACACCCAGTGGCCGATGCTTCCATGTGGCCTACCCCCCAGGTTGCCCAGGGTGAGGAGAAGAAGAAGGCTCAGGAAAAACTCGAAAAGACCGATAAGACTGAGAAGACCGAAAAGAACGCTGGTGCCCGTCATGGCAAGGAGAAGTGGATGCCCGTTCCCTATGTGCCCAGCGCAGTCTTCAACACCCCGCTTCCGACCGCTGGTGCTCGCAGAGGTGGCCGTGTCGCACGAGGTGGAAGGGAGGCTGGTCGCCACGGTCCCCACGGCGCCGCTGCCGCTGCCGCTGCTGCCGAGAAGACCGCTTCGAACCAAGCCCCCCAAAGTGCTGCCAAGCAGATGGCTTCCGAGCCGAACACTGGCCGTGCCAACTCTTTCCCTTCGAAACGATCCAACAGTGCGGAGGCTCCTGCCGGTGCCCCCGACTCGCGCAAGGGCACTGACCGGAGCCGTGGTCCCAAGGGAGCGGACGACACAAACGCTGGCAAGCAGGCCAACGGAGACTCATTCCCTCGTCATGCCAAGGGCTTCTCGAGGAATCACGAGTCTGCCCACAGGGGCGACAGGACTCCTCTGTCCGTTGATCCTCAGGCCCGCAATGGTGTGACCCAGGACCGCCGTTTCGAGAATGGACCCAAGTCTGCTGACTTTGGCGGTTTCCACGCCGATCGCGAGAACCACCACAACCACCACCACCGGGAGCGTGGTGATTCTCGTCCCGAGCGCGGACGGGGTGGTTCTCACCGGGGCCGCGGTGGCCATTCGGGACATGGCTCGCAAGCCCCCTTCTACAACCCCATGCAGCACTCCTTCGTCCACCCCAAGTCGTTTGGTTACAACAAGAGCATGAACAACCGCGTTCCTTTGCGGTCTCCCTCGCTGCCTAACTCGGCCATGTATGGTGTCTACCCCTTCCCTGCCGACATCAACACCATGTATGCTGCCTATCAGCCTATGCCCGCCGGCCCCATGACGGCGTTCCCTTACCAGCCTTACATGGAGCCTTACTCTCTTATGAGCATGATTTCGATGCAACTGTATGTTTTCTTCGTCTTTACCAAATTGACATGGTTCTAACAAAATGATAGTGAATACTACTTCTCCGTTGACAACCTGTGCAAGGACTTGTTCCTCCGGAAGCACATGGACTCGCAGGGATTCGTCGCATTGAACTTCATTGCCAACTTCAAGCGGATCAAGACTCTGACTGAGGACTACGAACTCCTCCGTCATGTTTCGCGTCAACTCCGGACTGTCGAGCATTACGTCGGCGAAGACGGTGTCGACCGTTTGCGCTCAAGAGAGCAGTGGGGACAGTGGGTCTTCCCTATCGACCAGCGTGACCCCTCTGCTCAGAGCGAAGGCCCCCCTCCGTCGCGGATCGAGAGCTCGCCGGCCCAGAATCATGTCGAGGGAGCTGTTAACGGTGTGAGCCACCATCACTCGCTGCCAAACGGCACTTCTGTTTCGAAGACGTCTTTGTCCTCGACAGCCCCAGAGTTCTCGCCGTCCAAGCCTCTGACTCCCCAGAATGAGGTCGCAAATGTATGTCCTATTATCTCAGATATTCTGGAAGACCGGGGATTTCCTGATCTCCTTCCATCTTGTTTTGTAACCATTTGCTAACGGTTCGCAAGCAGGCAAACTAAACATAGAAGCGGCTTCATTCTTCTCTTCGCCTGGGATGTCGGCGGTCGGTGGCCTTTCACAACCGATTGACAGTCTGCAACAGTTGTCCGCCGATTTTCTGACGAAGAAGCGAGTTTACCCTATGAATTTCGTTTGAATCTTTTTCACGAATCATATGCTTTTCGAAAAACGAGTTCCTGAGAAACGATTCTTTTCACTGCGATCCGACACGTTCTGTATCAATTCTGATCGCGATTTTTGGTTCAAAAATTTCAACGCACAAATGTACAATGAGTTTAGGAGTTTAGCGTTTGACGATTACTTGTACGACGCTCCAGCAACGGGTTCAACAGGCTGATTTGTTTTATGGTACTTCTTTTGCGACGAGGCTGTGCGACGATATTGTTCTGGATCTTGGCCTGAAAGAATCCATGCAGGGTGACCGGATGGTTCTGCTTTACGTTCAACCTACCAAAGCGGATTTCCTACGCAAAGAAGCCGCAAAAGATCGACTGTGTGCTCGATGCTAGCCTGAGAGCCGAGCTGGAAAAGTGATTTTTGTTTTGCTGACTTTTTTCTTTTACCCTATTTTCTCTTCTCTTCTCTACCATTTTATTCTCATTATTTGCTCTCGCCTTTTTGTGCGATTTTATGACTTTGCATCATGTTTGAGTCTCCGTTTTCTTTTTGCATTTATCTTCCCTCAAGTGGTCGAGATACAATTGTCGCCGTATAGCAAGCTGCGATATGATGCGCACTCTACGTCTCGACTGCCTCTTATTTTTTTTTTTTTTTTCTATTTTGTTTCTTGTTTAGTTATGGGGGGGGGGTTTCTAAAAATTCGTTTCCGGAGTCCGGGCATGCTCTGCTGGCAAAGTCTTCAAGTCCGATGCCTGCTTCAACGGTATGCCGGACCCCAAAATTGTTCTTTTTTTCTTTCTACGACCATAGAGATCCGGATTTTCGTTTTGCTTAATATTCTGCGGCCACGTCTACTTCTTTTTCTTTCTTTTTCTTTTCTTTTCTTTTTTTAACTACATTTTGATATTAGTACGAGCATGAAAGGAAAAAGAAAAAAAAAAAAACCTTGAAAACACGATTTGTTTCTCCCTTCGTCAGGTGCCCTGACTCTGTCGACGTGACAATAGGGACTGCTTTCTACGAGAGAGCCGCGTCCACTCACATCTTCTAGTCTCTACGTCTACGACTTGCAGCGTTGATGATATTGCTTTGATGCGCCTCGAGCCGGGCTACCTTTGTTCTCTTCTATTTCTTTTAATCTTCTTCAACTTGCATAGTACGGGTATCGGTTTGCTTCGTCCGATTTGAAGAGTAACGCGGCATGCATTCCCTGGGGGAATTACTTGTTTACGAGATTGTTAGTAGCGTGGGATACGGTTGGGATACGGTTCATTGGCTTGTTTAGATTTCTTTTGGCAGTCTGAATACATAGTTCTGCATGCTTCTTTCTATCGTAATAGTAAATCTGCCATAGAACGAGGCTCGGAGAAATGTTATGCCCGGATATTAATGCCTCAGGCAACAAACGCATCTCGGCCAACCAGAGCATGCCGGTGAATGACATCGGACAGCTTCGCTTCCCCAACCGCTGAAGCTATTCCTCTCGTTTTCTCTCACCACCGCAACCGCCTCTCTGTCCCTAACCTGCCCCTCTGTCACAATGGAGGTGGCCCTCAGACAGCCCGCACGGCTGCTCCAAACCCCCTCAAACCGTCTCCTCCGTCAACCCCAGAGCCTCCGCCTTTACACCACCCTCAACCGCACCCCACGACCACGCCATGTTTCTACGACCCCACGAAGAACCGCCCCAGACTCCCTCTTCAGTCTAGGATCTGGTTCAGGCGGCCACGGCGGCATTCCGACCACCTACTTCGCCAACCGCAACTCTCTCCCCGCCAACACGGTCATCCGCTTCGTGCCCCAGCAGACAGCATGGATTGTCGAGCGGATGGGAAAGTTCCATCGGATTCTGGAGCCTGGGTTGGCGGTGCTTATTCCGTTCTTGGACCGCATTTCGTATGTCAAGAGTCTGAAGGAGTCGGCGATTGAGATTCCGAGTCAGAATGCTATTACCGCGGATAATGTGACGTTGGAGTTGGATGGCGTGTTGTATACCAGGGTTTTTGATGCTTTCAAGGCTAGGTATGCTTCTTTACCAGTTTGCATTGGTAGAGGGGTTGGCTAATACGGTTGGTTCTAGTTACGGCGTCGAGGATGCGGAATACGCTATTACCCAGCTTGCACAGACGACGATGCGTTCCGAGATCGGTCAACTCACTCTCGACCACGTCTTGAAGGAGCGAACAACACTCAATGCCAATATTACTCAGGCCATTAATGAGGCTGCCAAGGAGTGGGGCGTTGTGTGCTTGCGTTATGAGATTCGGGATATCCACGCCCCCGAAGGAGTGGTCTCCGCCATGCACCGCCAGGTCACAGCCGAGCGTTCGAAGCGTGCAGAGATTCTCGACTCGGAAGGTCAACGCCAGAGCGCCATCAACATCGCAGAAGGCCACAAGCAGTCCATCATTCTCGAATCCGAGGCGAAGCGCGCAGAGAATATCAACCATGCTGCTGGTGAGTCTGAGGCGATTATGCTGAGAGCACAGGCTACCGCTCGCGGAATCGAGGCCGTTGCCAAGTCGATTGAGCAGGGCAAGGAGAATGCTCACGGAGCGGTCAGTCTTAGCGTTGCTGAGAAGTATGTTGACGCATTCTCGAAGCTGGCTCGTGAGGGTACGGCGGTCGTCGTGCCGGGGAATGTCGGTGACCTTGGTGGTATGATTGCCAACGCCATGGCGGTGTATGGTAAGGTCAACGAGGGCCAGGCCAAGTCAATTGCTGCAAAGGCCATTGGCGTGCAGGAGCAGACGTCGAATGAAGCCCTTCGCCAGAACTCGGAACAGGACACTGCCGATGTTCAACAAGATGATTCGTCGAAACAATGAAAGATATGAACCTAGGAGAGTATACTCTGGGGAATGACTTTTTACCTTTTACTTCTTTCGTGTTGCTTATATCCCAACTTTACGACATTGTTTTTATTGTTTTACGGCTCTAAAATAGCGTTTTCACACTGTACTCTTACGATTGATTCGCTTCATGCTATTTTAGAAGGGCGAAGAGCATCTCATCTCTATTTGCTTAGGTTGCTAGCATGATGTACATATGTACAATTTGAATGGGGAACTATATTGTTCTAGCATGTCTTGGCTCGTAGCCATATCAATAAAACATTCGTTAAGATAACTAAATACACAATTGATTTCGCTAAAATACAAGTTACGCAGTATTAGCAGCACATGAAAAACTAGCACTACTCGAATCATCATGAATCGCCTTGCCAGAAGAATACAAACCAAGACCGCACTGAACTCGTTAGCCATAGTACCTTGCAGAAGTAGAAGGGGAACATACCATAACAACACCAATACAAATACAAAGCGCATTAACCACCGTCAAAAGCATCTTCCTGGGTGAAGCAAACCACAGCCCCTTATTCATATACAACCAGAACATACCCGGGAGACCGAAACTGAACCAGCTGGCGAAGAGTGCCGTCTTTTGCGATCACAGTCAGCTACAGCTAGATATGGACAATTACTTGAAGGATTGGTAGGTAGGGCATACCATGAGACTGAGAAGATTGCTAAACACCGGAATCGCCTCTGCGATAATCCACGCGATTACCCAGAGAGCCACGGCGATCCCGATCCACGATCCAACGGCCGTGAAATCCCGCTTGTGCATTCGGTCTGTGCCTGCGAAGACGCGCGTGTAGATTAATTTGCAGGCGATGTGGCCGCTTATGACGCCGGCAATAATAATCTAATGAGCGTCAGTCACTGGTAAATACGTCTGTAGAGATTAGGGGCCGTACAGTTGGTAATGCAAGGCCATACGCAATCTTCGAAATCAGTGGACTTGCTGAACCGAGTGCCGGAGAAGCAACGCTATCACCGGCATAGCAGTATATAACCACCGCTGCGACGAGGTACAGGGTGATGTCAATGCATTGCAGCAAGGTAAGCGCTTTAGGGAAGTCTCTGGGGTCCTTGAGTTCGGCGATCACGTTGAAGAAGATGTTGTGGCTTGCTGTTAGGTGTTAGAATTTGTATATATTGAAAGGGTGAAGAGGGTGTAAAGGAGGGGGGGGGGGGGAGGACGGACCGTAGGATAAAGTGATGTTGAGGGCTGAAGTAAAGCCGGTGACGAGATTTGTTGGCACGGTTGCTTTGATAGATGGCATTGGGTTTTCGATGGCGATTGCAATCATTGTGAGGAGGACGGCTGTGAAGATGCTAATGAATGCTGTATCCCATTAGTTATCAGTCTGTATAGCAAAGCACCCTACAGGGAGACGACTCACAAGCCAACGAAAGCCACGACATATTCTTCAACGTCCTAGGCAACGACAACCCCAAAGACAGCACTAACCCCACAACCCCAAACACAATCGAACAAGTCCCATGCACCGTAATCATATTCATAGCCACCGTAAATGTCAACAAATGACTCGCCATCACGAAAATAAGACATAATATTTGTCCCCCGAAGAGTGTCTCTTTACCGAATCTCCCCATGAGAATCTCGCCTGCGTCGGCCATGCTGGATATATGCGGGTATCGCCATTTCAGTTGTCCAATCACGTAGCCGGTGTATGAAGCTACTAGACCTAGAGATATGAGGATGATGATTGCTGGGGCCAGGCCGAGGCCTGCGACGGCGGCGGGGAGGGAGAGAATTCCGAGGGAGATTGTTTCGGCGACCATTAGGAGGCCGCATTGCCTGCACAAAAACATACATTAGCATCATGGAGCGTGTCTGGGGAATAGATGAAAGGAGACGCACCACCACTTCAAAGTCTTATACTTGACCTCTGCGTGCTCTTCATCACCAAAAACATCTTGGCGGTAGGGTACGGTTTCGGCTTTCTGGATATCGTCGGGGAGAGTTGGATCCTCTATCTTCTGTTTCTCTTCCTGGCCGGTTTCCAGGGTTGTAGGGTGTATATCGGATTGATTCATTGTAGATTGTGTCCAATCGATTCAAAAAGAGACTTGGACTAAAACACAGAAAAGAAAGGAGATGAAGGAGAGGGGCATGCATAACTGTGCAACATCCCGTAGCTCGTGAGAGGAAGAAAGGAGGAGGGACCAGGATAGGGTAAATCATCGTTTCGTATCTTTACACTGCAGATATATTCCGGAGGAGATATCTTGATATCGCGCGACTGGGGTCGTCAAGATACCCCAGATAAGCATAACTGATGGCCATCGGGATCGCATACTGGCTTGATCAGGTATATTGAGGGAATTGTAGTGATATACTCCACGCTTTACCCTAGATTCCGTACCCCAGACGGCTCTCGGCTCTCCAGACTGGATAATTTCCGGGGTTGACGGACAGCATGCTAACTTTGTGATTCAATGACAGAAAGCTATCACATATGGATCGTTCATGGGATACTTGAGAGGGAAGGAGATGAAAGGGGACTAGCCCTATACTGGAATGGCTTTCCTAGTATAAAATTGAGGCTTCCGAGATAGCATATTGATGGTCGGAATTGACTTCCTAGTGTCTTAGCGTATAATTCGGGATTACCTACTTTCTGTGGTTACGAAATCGACGATTGTTTTTATCGGCACATAGGCCTTGGGACACAATGGTACATTAGATAAAACAATCTAGATCAACAGCTTGGGATCCAGAGGGAAGCTTAGAAGAAGGATCTGTCCCGTATAGCAGCCAATAACGAGATTGCAGCCACCGACTTCGTATTCATATGGCTGATACGTGACTGGAAGCCATAATTACCTTCTTCCCGTCATAAAGAATCCATTGACGGTCGTATTGAATATTTGGCGAGTAACGGAGCACCGGCGGACCTGTGTTGTAATGCTCATTGAAATGATTGAGCTGAGCCGAGCCCGCACCATAAGAGCTCAACTTTACTCCAGTCCTCCAGTCCCAGAGACAGATCATACGGTATGCGGTGAGGGTTGCTATGTGGTGACCATCTGGCGAGAAGCCGATTGCGTAGACGTCGGAAGAGTGCCGAAGGGTATGCAGAACAGTCCCTGTGTCAATATGCCACAGCGTCACGTCCTGGTCCGCGGACGTCGTGGCTACCACTCTGCAGTCGGGTGAGAAGACTATAAGCTCGATCATACTAGCGGGATAGGTGGCAGAGCGTCGTGTAAGAGCCTCTGACTCCACATTCCACAATCTAATCGTCTTGTCTTCAGAGGCAGTTGCCAATCGCCGGCCATCTGGTGACATGGTTGCTGATAGGATAAGATCGGTATGCCCCGCGAATGTCTGCAGGACGGCATCTCCTTCCCGCAGACGCATCGTCTCATAGGCTGCAATTGCTACTTTTCGATTATCTGGCAGTAGCGCTGCGGATAGGATTCGGTCTTCAGAATCGAATGTTGCCAGTACAGTATTCGCCTCGATATCCCATAATTCTGTTGTTTGGTCGCAAGTAACAGACATGATCAACTCTTGCCTACCCGGTGGGAAGGTCACTGAAGGATCGTCGTCACTGTCCGCTTTGAAAGGCCCGTTCTTGATATTGCTCTGAGTGTCACTAAGCCATATATCTCTTTCATTACACACCATGACTATCCAGCGACCATAAGGCGATACGTCCAAGCGCACATCTGGTCTAACACCACAATAATATGATTGTATTGCTGACCCAGTGCATGCATCTCGTACTTGCACCACCTGATGACAAGAAACAAATATAACTTGTCGGTTGTCTCTCGAGAAAGCCACCGAGGTTACGTCCCCGTGAGCTCTAAAACATGCTCGCTGATGTCCTGATTCGAAATCCCATAGTCGGACAGTGCAATCGCGAGATGCGAATGCTATCAATCGGCCATCCGGTGAGACTGCCACGGACCTGACAGGGCCTGTGTGTCCTCTAAGTGTCCGCAGAGTGGCACCAGTTGCTGCTTCCCATATCCGCACAGTGCCATCGGCAGAAGTAGAAACGAGCAGTCGACTATCTGGCGAGAAAGCCACTGACAGGATTGAATGGGTATGTCCCCCAAAGACTTGCAAACAGGGACTCCAGTGCTCATTGAGCATTGTTGGGGTCTTCAGCCATTTTGGAATCTCGGCTTTGAATAACCGTCTTATTATACTTGCCTGCGGACTGAAGATTAGAGCTGAGTAGTACACCTGCAAAGGTGCGTCCTCAATGCAAGCCTTGTTGTAGAGGATGAACTGATATATGTCGCATATCAAGGCTAGCATCTCGGTATTGTTTGCGGGAAATTCCTGGGCGTGATTAGGAAAATGATGGCATTAATTTGGTCTGGGGTACATGCTTCTAGGAAGTCTTTCAATTCTCTGATCACCACAACGGCCTTACTCATATATCCCATCAGACTCAGGGCTTCCAGCCAATGGAGGATGTGCTTCTTTACGAAAGTGTCTATTCTCCCCCCATCGCTAAGCCCGATATGGCAGTGCTGGGTTCTGTTTTGTCGACAGAAAGTAATCAAATGATTTACCCAGTACGTAGCCGCATATTGCAACGGAGCAAGGGGATTAGGTCGAGGGTGCTTTATCTCATCCACCGAGCAACCTGGATAATGCAATCCGTAGATATTCCGCATTAGAGTAGCGTCCATTACATCAAGCAGCCGTTGGGCCATGATGCCGTGTTCGTGTATGACCCCATCGGCAAAGATTCTTCGACCTGTGCCCATGCAAAAATAGTCTCTTGCGGACTGATGGACGGCAAAGACATACCCATGGCGTATAATAAGGAATGAGCTGCACAGCTCAACAAGCTGGCTGACGTCATCCATACAATCTTCTGGCAGGCTTGCTGCTGAGGCCAGTTCCTGGAGATTCAACGGGCGATAGGCTATGGCCGTGGTTTGAAGCATTTGCTTGCAGAGTACTTTGTCGTCTTCGTCTTCGTTTTCTTCGATGAGCTGTAGTATTCGATCGTATAAGGGCTGCAACCCTGATGGTAGCCCGTCCAATTCGTTTCGCATTTTCCGACGTGAAGTTGCCTGAAGACGCTGACAGGCCAATGAGACCCAAAGAAATGTAGCCCCAGCCTTTACCTTCAGAGATACTAGAGCCTATCAGAGCAAGACATCTATGTTTTCGAAACGTGGTCTTCGACGGTCTGGCGAAGAAAATGATGAAGGTCAAGTTCCGAGCCAACGAGCTGCCGGCGAATGGTTTCCCCCATTTCTTCCAAAGTATGAAGTGAAGTGAACATTTTATCTTCAACCAGCGAAGATTCTATCAGCAGCCGCCAAATTCCCTCTTGTTCCGATGCGAAGAAGTCCCAGCCTTGATTCTCCTCGGGCGAAATTTATTGCTTGCATTTGCAAGATCCCCACGAATCCTCATGAACAGCGAGCGATTCTGAAGCTAGCTACAACCCAGCCACCTACAGTGGCGCACATTTACATTTAATCAGCATGCGGGAGATCCGCATACGTGACTTGAAAACTTGGCTATGTGTTTTGAAACGGATAAACCAATGTAGTGGTTAAACTCCGTATCGGGGAAGTCGGGGGAGGTCGATTATCCGGACTGCACGAGGCTATAGGCGAGGAATTAAAATTACACTAGAGAGGATGACATTGACATCTATAGACACCATAGACGATAGAATGAGTGCTTGACTATCTAAAGCATATGGCTACGGTGTCCGAATATGAGGAATCTGTCGACCTCGGTAATCGGGCCGACTATTAATCCACCTTGACTTTCACCAGAAGAGATGAATAGCGTCAAAACTGTCTCTGGGAAGATATGGGGCAAAAAAAGAGGGGGGAGGGGAGAGAAAGGAAAAGTGAACTGAAATGATGCCTACTTATGTCAAATGTCTTTATAGAAGTACTGTTTGGTTTTGCGTGGCCTTGCTCACCCACTGATCACCTCAACACTCACCCTCAACCTCTGAAGGCATCACCTCAATCACCCGCACCCGACTAGAGCTCACCCAGCCATCACCTGAGCAATCGATGTAGGCTCCTGAATCACTCCAAATACGCTCCGGGCTGCTCAGGGAGCCAAAAGCGGCGAGAAGTCGGACCGAAAACAGAAAGGGCAAGTTCCTAGGCTTCCGCAGAAAAGTTCTACAATAAAATATGCTACATAACAAGAAGAAATGACATAAAAAACTGATATCCGCGCCATGCAAAACAAATTACATCGTTTCAATAATATCATGTCCGACAATCCTGCGCCTGACCACTCCAAACAAATCGAGTATCAAAAGAAAAAAAAAAAAAAAAAAAAAAAAAACCGAAGCAATCACCAGAAACTGCACCATCCAATCCAGTGCTGGCAGATATTCTCCACATTCGTCGCCTGCGCTAACAGTTTGTCCACCTGGTCGCTTATATTGAGTTCCTCGTACGGCCGGAAATCGCGGCCCGTCAGCTTCTCCCGGACACGACCAAGGACTTGTAGTGCGCGTGCGTTCTGCAGCTCCCGGGCTTCGTTGGGGACGCCCTCTTGAGCATCCAGGATACCGCCTTCGAGAATGGAGGGACGGCGGGGACGGGTGTAGGTGCTGGGCTGGGAACTGTTGTCTGCGGTGAGGTTTGGCGCGACTGATTGGCGACGTTCAGCCACATAGGACATTCTCTCCGGAGGAGATTCACGGACTCCCAGACGCCAGTTAATCAGAGGGTCATGGATGAACTAGGATCATTAGCTTTGTTGAAATGACTTTGAGAAGGTAAAAAGAACTTACCGCTTCCAAAACAGCCATCAATGAATCCTTATTCTCCCTCAGAACACGCATCACAGCCTCACAAGTAATCCGATAACTACCCTCAATATTGCTGACTTCCATAGCAAACGTCAACATACGAGTCAGCCGGAACGGCACCCGCTCAGGGTACTTCTCGCGATGCATCGCAACTTCAAAGCAGTCACCAAAATCAATGTGAACAATCTTGCCTGTAACGCGGTCGAGAAGCAAGTTGGATGGGTGGCGATCGCCCAGACCGAGAATGTAACCGACCATGGACATGACACCAAGCGAGCGAGTGTAGTTTGTGCGTCGCTCGAGCCAGGCTTCGGAGCTCTTACTCTTGAGCCAGAGAACGCGGTACAGATCCTTTCCGGTGGTGTTGTCCATAGCATATCCAAAGACCTCGACCTTCTGCATGAGCGTAAGGTTATCGTAGTCAGGAGCCATCTGAAGCATGATGCGGTGTTCAATGTTGAGTAGGATGCGACGGCTCTCTCTGTATTCCTTGATAAGCGCGTGTAATGTGTCACTGTTGGAGACCCATCCCAGGAGACCAGAGCTCTGGGAGAGCGGAATGGCTGGGAATCGCTGAACAGAAAGATGACGCTTGAAGCTCTCGCCATCATTATCAAGCAGAGTGTTGACAAGACCGAACAGCTGCATGACACGCTCGTCCTGTCTGATATCTTCATGTCCCTTGAGAGCGTACATGTAAGAACTACCGTCACTTCCCTTCAGTGTCATCCTCCTAGGCCGCTTCTTGGTTTGCAGAACATGGAGAATAGGGTCGAAGCTGATGATCCGAATGATCGGTCTACCACTCTGGTAGGTACCAGGAACAGCCAGATCAAGATCTGAGCAATCCTTAAGCTTAGGCGAAACGTATTTCAAGTCGAGAGTAGACAATTGCGGGAGCTGGCGACTGATCTTCCGGAACACAGTGTAGTAGAGATCCCAAGCCTGGTTCAAGTCACCAATTTCTTCAGTCTCGCGGTACAGCATACAGTAGTGCTTGGCTTCTGCGAGGTCACGTCCAAAAGCCTGTGCGAAAGACACTTCCCGCAGAGTCTCAGCCCCCTGATCAAGCATGTCATGGAGTGGTGCCAGGGTTGCAAACATGCCCTCCACATTGTGGTCGCCGAAATAGAGACGAGAAGCTTCCTCCAAGCCTTCGTGCCAGAGCTCATGCCACAGAACGGCAACCCGGATAAGTTCGTGACTCACAAGATCAGCCTGTTCAACCAGTCTTGCGCTGTGCTGCCGCATGTTGTCCATGATGTTACTGGCAGACTGTGATCGGCGAGCAACGTTGGATTTCATAGCAACCGTCAACGGATACACGAGTGCTTGCGGGTGTGCCCTGCCCACTTCAGCCAGCAAGCGATGGACGGAAGTGCGGACTCGGTGGTTGGGCTGGTTGATTCGTGCAATGAGCTGTGGAGTAACAGCAAGCCAAGTGTCAATGTTAACTGCAGTGAATCCTTCTGTCACAACACCATTAACATCCTGGTCACCCCCATGAGTGAACCAGAGGGTAAGCAAACGCAAAGTGTCTTGCAATGATGATGTTGAGGACAGCGCGATAGATCGCAAGAAACCGCAAATGGCAGGAATGACATGCTCGGTCACAATATGCTGGGGAACCATCACTGGAGGCTGTCCCTCGCGGTTAGCTTGGCTGGCAATAGTAGTAACGACTTCAAAGTTAGCCAGCGCCCACGAGTGCCACGCCTTATATGAATCCCGGTTGTATCTTGTCGCTGCAGCATATGCATTCAAAACCTCACGAACAAGCTCCGGGTTCCAGTCACCACGCTGCAAGGCTGTCTGCCATTCTCCTTGTCTGAGATAACTCTTTGCAAGAAGACGCCTGAGTTTGCCTACATCTCCAACACGCTCACGGAGGCCAGCAATATCGGCATGGTTCGCGTCTATGACGCCATTCACACCGTTAATGGCATGGTCTGTTTGCGACATAATGAGAGCATTGAAACGCGTAAAGTCTTCTGTCAGGGTGGCATTGAACTCTTTCAGCATTCCTAGCGATTCACGCTGAGCGCCTGATGCCCAGTTGAATTTCAGGCGAGCATAAGTGACTTCAGGCGGAGCAACAGATCGAGTACCATTGTTGTCAGAAACAACCGTCTCCAGCGATCCGAGAGAACGTTCAGCAAGACCCATACGGTTGGATTTCCGGCAAAGGTTGGCGAATTTGATCCACATGTCAAGGTTCTCGCGAGGCGATGTAACAAGAGCTCTGACCTTAAGCATGCGTTGCCACACTTCGACGTTCTGCTGACACCCAAGTAACCGTCTATTCCATGTTTGGCGCATGGCATCCTGCTTCTCAGGGTCACCAATGTTCTGTTTGTATGTAATGATTTCCTCGAGTTCAGCTAGCATCTGTACGCGGACCACGACGTTGTAGGCACGGTTGTAGGACTCTCCAAGTAAAGCCGACAACTCCGTATCCAGGCCGTTTCGTGCCTTCTCAATATACATGGTCGCCTCGTCGAACTGGTTCCGGTGGATGGCAAGGATGGCACCAAAGAACGACCGGTCTGGTGACTGCTCTTTCATGACGCCCAGATATGAGTCCATTAACTCCCATTGTCCACGGCCCCAAGCGGCAGCCGCAGCCAGAGGAGCGATGGCTCTCCGGTGCTCAAGAGATGCTTGGTTCCACTTTTCTTGCGCAAGATCCGACAACACCTTCCACTCTCCAAGGGCGTGCAGACACCGCATTTTACCCATAGTAACTCCAAATGAATCTGGATCAATTCTTTCCCGTCGTTTGTAGGCGGCAAGAGCCTCCTCCCAACGTTGGAGCTTTTCAAACCAGGTTTCCTTGAGCTCAACGTCGCGGTAAGCTTGGGCTTTGCGGAGGATACCAATGGCAGCATCAGACTGCTGGAGTTGGTTGTTGATGGTGATAAGGGCCTCCACTGCTCCTGAATTCTGGTCTTGCTCAAACTCGAGTTCCTTGTAATGGAGAGCCTTGGCGAATGCATGGCATTTTGCAGCATACTTGCCCAATGTGCGAATGTCAATAGGCAGTGCCTTGTCATCATGCTCCATGAATTCAGCAAGGTTGAGAAGGATTTGGAGAATCTCAGGTGGGATGTTAGGCGAGGTGAGAGCCTTCTCAATCGACCGAACCAACTCTTCCTGGTATTGATCGTACAACTCGGTCCAACATGACACGAAAGCTGCATTGAACAAGTCCCTTGCAAGCGGTTGGTAGATACCCGCCAAACTGGCGCACGCGCGGAGTGCGGGGGAAGGTGACTCCTTCAGAAGTTCCACACTGAAACGGCGAATCCATTCCTGCCAGTCCTCGCGTGTTGACTTCTGGGATGCATCCCATGCATTCTTGAGATGCTGCTGGTTGACGACCATTTTCTTCTGGCCAATTTCAGCGTAATTTGCGTCATCAGCCAGGGCTGCGTAGTTCTCATCTGGATTCAAATCCTGTGGGAGCGGGTCGCCCTTTTGCAGTTTTGTAACCAGTATCTGGTAGTTGACATGGGTGATCTGGTTGTTCTTCAGAACCTTATTGAGAAGATGGATGTAGTGGCTAAAGTCTTGACCAAGCTGGAAAATGAGTACACAGATACAGTCCATTGCCGGCTGTCGCAAAGAACGCTCAGTGCCACCAACAACTCGAGCAAGCGAGTGAACCATCAACGAGGCAAAGTCAGACACATTAACTTGGCGTGACAGCTTCGTGAGGCTTTCAATGGCGGATTTCCGAATGCTGGGAGGATTCTGAGTCCGGTCGAAAAGGCGTACTATGGATGGAACAATCAAATGCATATATTCCTCCCCACTGGCGCCAAAGATCAAGAAGGAATGAAGGATCCTCTCTGATGGCTGTCGACGAGCCGTGGTGTCATTATCCAGAGTTTCTAGCATGGGTGGAATGAGTCCGGCCAGGTACTTCTTGAACTCGCCCTCCAAGGACAAAGCGATAGCTTCCATGAGAGATAGAATAGTAGCCTGGACTTGGTATGACACGTCCCAGAAATCGCGAATAACTTCAATGATCCCCGGAAGAAATGCACGAATGTGTTGCCGCACAATATTGACCAAGATCGCCATTTGGTTGAAATAGGACTCCAGGCGGCTTGGAGGGGATCCTCTAATGACAGCGATGAAGCCGGGAATGATTTGTCCCAAGAATGGGACACACTTTAGTCCCAGAGTCTTGAAAATGGTGACAATCGCATCAATTACTGCAGAATGATACTGGGCCAGAGAGTTCTCCCGCAGAATGTTCTGCATAAGAGTGTTGATGACAACTGTTGGATAGTACTCTTCATTGGACGGTGTAAGACCTTGCATAATCAGGGCAACATCAGTGACAGGCTGTACCTCATTTATGTGGTGAATATCTGGCGCATCCTCGCTGATTTGTTGATACTTGTATGGGTCTAGAGCACCAAGGATACCCAGAAGCTTAATGGTCTCCTTACGGAGAGATCCCGTCTGTTCCGTCTTGATGATATTAATAAGTACAGCAAGAAGATGAGGGTATTCAAGGTACGGGTCTATAACGTAGCCAGAGTTGCCGGCCAATTGACCAAGTGTACGCAATGCCGACTCTCGTTTTGTGTGAGATGAAAGATCCTGAAGTGCATCCAAAATGATAGGCATGAGTCGTGGTAGGTAGTGTGTCATCTCACCTCCACCAACGTTGGCCAATTCCCCAACCGCTTTCAATGTAGTTGACGCGACTCCTGGGTTGGCATCAGTTGCCTTTGGGAGCAGAGTAGTAACCATAGGGTCGACATAGGATTTGATCAACTTCGTGGCATTTGAAACAAAAAGGCTAATGAGCAGGGCACTCTCTTCCTTTTGGCGAGCTGTACTGGCAAAACCAAGGCCGGTTAAGAGGTTGACAAGCAATTTCCGCAGTGGCGGGAAAACATAAGCTGGGTTGACACTGGAAAGGCGTCCAATGATACAAATCGCAGCTTCTCTGACTGAGAATACCTCATCATTCACGGCCAGAAACAGACATCGGATGTTTTCAGGTCTCGCCAGATGACGGTCAAACTTTCGGTCCAATGACCACAAGACAGTTCGCCGAATTTCTGGGTCTGGATCTCCAATACCGACGGTGAGAAGCTTGTCGATCACTTCACTAACAACCTGGATTGAATGGCTGCTAGTTTGGTTAATAATGGGATCATGGACAAATAGTTGGCAGCAAGTGAGTGCAGAAGCTTTGCGAATTTCAGGGTTGTCATTCTCAACGTAATTTATAGCAACGTCCCGTACAAATTCATTCAGGATGTGACCAGAGAAGTCAAAGCTCCCCAAGGTGTGAAGGGCAAGGGCGATTTCGGCGTCAGAATGCAGCTCTTGGGGAGAGAAGTCCTTCGCAAATGATGGCATAGGGGGGAGTCGGTTTTCCGGACATCCAAGAGGCCGAAACGGTGTTCCGTAGAGGATGATGCTCAGCATGTCCAGGAGTTTCTCTTGGATTGTGGGCTTGATTGGTGGGATATAATGGGCCATGTCGACAAGTGCTTGTGTAAGTGACTCACTCAACCCACAGGCAAAGATAGGGTCAAGCAATGCTTCCATGTACTTGCTGAGCGTTTGCCCAACAGCCAGGGACAGCATGCTGAGACATTCAAACATCGGAGCTTCTTTGACCGAGGATCGGCTCCGTGCTTTCATTGCTAACCCCTCTTGGATGTATATGATGATTCCGTCAAGATACTGCGCCATTGCCCCACCGACGGCATTGGCAATCTTTCCAATCGCGATAAAAGCCGAATTCCGTTCCTTATCTCTCTTGAGCTGCGCCTGCAGGTATATCATGAATCGATGGAGGTAGATTTCGGTAAAGTCAAGGGGAGTGTAAGATGCGAGAATGGGTATCGTCAAGACAACTTGCGTGCGAATTTTAGGATCACGGTGATCTTTGAGGCGGAGGACGATCTCGCATGCGTTTCGATAGTGTTCATTCATGAACATGGCGCCCTTCAGTAGAAGCTCCTTGAGCACTAGAAGCGATCCGTGGATCCAGTCCACATTGCTTGACTTCAGTCCCAACAGCGCCTCTTCGTAGATTCGTGCGAACCACAGTTGCCGGACCTGGCTGTCTCGAGCGGCTATGATCTTGAAGCATTCGCTGACTGCATCCGCCGCCGACTCCCGGATGAGCACCTTGGGATCCCGCAAAGCAACCCAGATAAGCTCGAATATCTGTGGAATGAAGCCATAAAGAAGAGTTGGCGAGCCTTTGGCCAGTTCGCGGAGGACAAGGACCGCCGCGAAACGCCTGCTTTCCTGTCGTTCGGATTGCAGCCACTCCAGAGCCGACTGTACCTCACTCTCGACCAATTCCGCAGTTAGAGCACCACCGGGTTTAGCCAAGTGGCCCAGCGCCCTCGCCGCACACGCCAACACTGGGGTATCGTTACTTCGGAGCGCGCTGCGGAGGTAGCTGGCAAAACGAGTGGTCTTTTGGGCCGAATCGACCCCGTCAAAATCGACTAAATGATCCAGAGCGAGTAAACCGCCGATTCTTTCATTGGCATCACTACCAGTTACAACGAGCTGCGCGATACGTTGGCTGACTGCATTGTAGAACTCGAGGAACTTTTCCGGCGGCCAATCTGTGAGGTGAGGAACCAAGTGTCAGCAGTGCGACGAGAAAATAAACCACGACTAGAATGCGAGAATTATAGATAGGCACCTCTTGAAATGGCAATGACATTATCGTATAGGTCGTAGGCAGCTCGCGCCCGTACTTCCTCATTCTTGGATTTCAGGTCGAAGAACAGCCGATGGGTGACGTCCGTGATAGGACCTGCTTGCGCCATGTTTGCGGACCGCCCCCCGGGATGGACATTTGAAATTCAAGTTCTCAGGGCAAGCTGGGCGTGGAAGACACGAGAGTCGTTGTTTATATGGGGGGGAGAAGGAGGGAGGAGATGGTTAAGCTTAATCGGGTTGCCAGAGGTTGAATGAGTGAAGGTGAGTCCACTTCCGCCGGGTGAGTGTGCACGGGCCAGTGATATTCCGGCCTGGGGCATCGTTCATTGTACATAGTAGTAGATATCAGGATGAAAGAAGAGAAATTTATATGCAAATATAGAATTGTAGAAGCTCAATTGTGTATTTAAATGTATTTCTCTACAGACTAGGTCCTCTCAGCTCTGGAATACTGGTACAGTAGAGGACGTCGTACAAGTATGTTGGAGATATAACGTATTCAACGGGCGAGCGTCGAAGTGCGAATTTTCGCCGCAACCATTACTTTTTGAAGCTTTTCAACCACCAACACCATTAAATTTGACTAAATGAGACTATCTCCTAGTTAATTATATAGCTATTTACTAGGACAAATCCTTATAGTGTGTCCAATAATCCCACAGCCACTACAGCGTGGTGGAGCTCGCTGGCGAGGTTAGATCTCGCCAAACCCGTGGGCGGCCCGCGGGCGCCCGCCAAGAGGGCGGGTTCTGGGCTGTTTCCCCCTGCCTGCGGGCGGGCTGCGGGCTCTGTCTACCTGCCCGTGGGCTTTAGGCGGGCGCCCGTGGGCAGCAAACATAGGGAATCCCGTGACTTGCATATTCTATGCGGTTTTTGGCTGTATTTTATAGTATTAGGCTTACATGCTTAAGAGTATATAACGTAAAATCAGCCTGAAATGTGACGGTCTCGAGCAATATGAATCTATTGGTAGACTATCTGATGAAATTCTAATATGAGGAGAGAAAGGAAAGAGGCAGGGCCTGCCGGCGACGGGCTATCTAGTGTGTGCAAGGGGCTCAAGTGATGCTCAGTGAATGCCCTACTCCAAACAGGCCAAAGTAAGCAAACATGCTATACAGCTAGCGAGTGTCCATGCTCCGTGACAGAAAAAGCTCTTTCTAAATTATACTGATTATATTAACTACCCTCAACCAAGTTCATATCCATCTAGAAGTCTTGAACGCTTCCGAGCTCTTCCTGACATACGCTGCTGAATATTGCCTTCTTCATGTAAGTTGGTAGGTAAGGGAAGATCAACCTCATTCCAGAGGTAGCAGGTGTGGTATTCCTTTTCCTTTTGTTCGAGTTAAGCTGCAGCTGACCTTGAATAGGCACTGAATCATTCTCCTCATTATCACTGATTGGATCAAGATCATCCTGAGCCTGAGCTTCTTTTTCTTCATTTGCTGCCTCCCTCTCTTCCTCTGACAGAAACTGGCTAATAAACACAAGCTCTTTCTCTTCAATGTCAAATTTTGTTGTGTGTCGCGGAGCATGGACGCTCTCTATCTGTATAGCATGTTTGGGGTAGGGCATTCACTGAGCATAAACGCTCGCTAGCTGTATAGCATGTTTGATTGCTGTGACGGCTCAACGGCTCAACGCCAGACAAACAGCGCCAACATATCAAACGATGCCATACAAGCAATATGGGCAAACAAGGGCTTAAGCCGCACCACACAAATTTCTATAGAGACCGTTTATCGCCTAGATAGATTTCCTTTTCTTCTTCTTCCCCAGATTCGATATTCTCGTTGTTAGGCTACCTAGTCTAGATATGAATATTATTCGTTTTATCTGCTAGTTTCCGAGCCCGTGACAATTGCTTTGTCCTGTTTGGAGTGGGGCAACAACTTTTCACACACACACTAGATAGTCTGTCGTCGGCAGGCCCTGCCTGTTTCCTTTCTCTCCTCATGTCAGAATTTCGTCAGATAGTCTACCAATAGATTCCTATTGAACGAGTTCCACGGGAGCACGCCTACGCCCCGGAACCAAAGCCCCCTATGGCAGAGATCCTCTAAGCCATGCTAATAGATGCGGTCAAGAACTTGACTGGGATGAACAACCGGCTAGTAGATTTCACTGAGGCATTGGCGGGGTCTCCGGGGGGGGGGGGGATATAAGAATTTAGATGGATTATCTATGGCCATTGATGAGTTTTCGTGGGGCCATATAACTTTCCCCACTCCTCTTGTCTCCTCATTTTCTCTATGAACTAATACTTTTAATGATCAGTCCACGACGGAGGCGGTGCTCGGCAACAAAACCGCCAAACATGGTTCAATCTGAACGCCTACACCGCCAAGTTGGCCGCGATTGGGCTCCCCGACCGCTGGGTGATCTATCGCGGCGGCCGCGTGCTGTAGAAGGCACTTGAGAGGAATTGGCAGCAGTGGGATATGGGGAGTCTGGATGGGCATGTGCCTGCTGCCGCGATATGGATCCGCCACTGCGGCTCGCGGATCTACCAGCAGGAGGGGCAGTTGAAAAACACGAGGGACTCGAAGTGGAAGGGCCAGCAGGTTTGGTCTAGGGAGCGATGGGAGTACTGGAAGAAGCGATTTGAATGGGTGACGACGGTGAAGATTCTCAAGGAGAGTACGCGGGATGAGGCAAGGCAGTGTGTGGATCAGATGAGGGATATTGAGCAGCGGTTTTGATTGCAATATAAACGTGTATATCATGTATTCAATCAACGATATGTTGGTCGCGGTGTATTCCTTATGTTTGGAGAACAGATGAGACAGTTGGTACATCCCTTCCTTTCGTAAAAATTTAGAACTAAAACTGTAATCGATTTTTCACGGGCACAGGCTACATGCTGGAAATTCCTGCCGCAGACCATGTAGCATTGGTGAGAATTGCAATGAAAAGCAGAGAATAATGAGAGATCCAGCCCAAGAAACAGTGTCCCTTCCAATGGTGCCTGGTAATAAGGACCTATCTTAACAAAACCCACCCGCCTATACAACTGGATACCCACCTGTTTCTGGTCATCTTTTTCAGACTCCATCATCGTCACCTGTTCGCGATACTCGTTTTCAAGGTTGATCGTTTGGTTGAGCGTGTCAGTGACATCGTTGAATAGCTCATCAGGGTGATCAAGGCAGTGTGCGAGAAATTCTTTGGGGTGATGATCCTTCTGCCCTGGTCTTTCATGTCCAGTCACACGATGATTGATTTTTGGTTCTCTCAGTGGCGTCTCTTGCTATCTTGACTGTATGGTTTAGTTTGGTTTCATTCGCGACTGTGGGTTTCTCTTCTGCAAGAATATGGAGGCCCTGCATGGATTCCTGGCTGTGCACGTCAGAGGACAAAGTTGATAAGAAAGATGATTATGATGATTCTAGTATTATGTGACGGACACATTTAATAGGATTCTATTGATAGACGCTCTAGCAATATCCTAGCATGGAAAAAGAAAAGAAAGACGCTTTATTCTTTTCCTGACTATTGCGTAGAATATATGAAAGGGCGAGGAGATTAAGACAATCTGGTTGCTAGCGAAGGCACAATGGCATGGTGTCTACGGCGCGGAGCCCCGCATAATCTGTTTGAAGAAATCATCGGCCGAGGAGACGTCTGGTTCCACCCTGAAAGTGGCCTCATACCAGGCATCGAGTGCCTTCTCGTGGCGGACTGGGTAGTATCTCTTCTCATCTTCAGACAATTCCAAGGCAATCCCGGATATTGCGGCGTCGACACCTGCAGAGTATTCTAGTTACAGGTTCACCATCACCAGCCACTACTGAAGCAGATACTGCAATTGTCACGGTGCTCAGCTAGGATAATAGAACATCCTTCTCATGGGTTCTACCTAGGTAGCTATCGACGAGAATATCGAATCTGGGGGGAAAGAGAGGAGAAAAGCTATCCAGAGAAAGAAGGGGTTTTATAGGCGTTTGTTTGACATCACCAATGTCTTGTCTGGCGTGTTGGTGTCGTCTGCCTGTGTCAGTCGTTAATGCGGTGCTAAGCCGTCACAGCTTGTTTCTAGGCTTACGCTGACGGTTAGGGGGGAAGATGTCTATTTGAATGTGGGAGCTAGTTGTGAGCGGGGGTACCCAGTGGTGACCTAGGCGTACCCTATCACAATAAACCCAGAAGCAAGACTGTTCGGTGACCCTAGGGCAAGCTCAGCCATCCTGCAGTTCTTTCAGGACATCAGTATAGGTGTCAGACAAGCCCTGGAAGAGGCCCAGAGGCAAGATGAATGGGGATGGGGAGGAATTGGCGGCGGCACAGCAAATGAAAGAAGGGTAACTGGGGGGAGGGCCAAGCGGCCCAACAAGTGAATGATGACGAGGAGGACTAGGGGACACTTCCCCCTCTGGGCACGAAGGCTAGATCAGGGCGAGGAACAGGACAATGAAACCACACTGTTAAGTAGCGAGACCGGTAGGGGGTAGGCCCTAAGCCTACCTCCGTGATTCATACAGTCTGCCATAGCCCCAGGAGCTGGATGCGGACTATAAATTTGATTGATAATAATAATAATCGTCATCATCATCATGCTGTGAGCTTTCTTCAAACTCCTTTCCCTTTGCGATCTTTGCAACTCATCCTTTTTATCTGGGCTCTTCATCGCACCCAGAAGAACAACAACAACAACAACAACAACAACAACAACAACAACAACAACAACAACAACAACAACAACAACAACAACAACAACAACAACAACAACGGAGAGCTGCAAAACTAACCAACACTGTTTTACTCGTTTTCTCAGCCCAATAAGTCTCTGAATCTGGCCAGGTAGCTGACATGAATAAGCATGAGCGCTTCCCTTTTTCTAATCATATCATATCTCAAAACGTAGATACATCTATTGTGCATCTCTTTTCTTGACAAAGTCATTCTCAAAGTCCAATCCTGCATCCTGCCTAATGATGCCATACATGGCCGACGAGTCCAATGGCCTACCCTCCTGCTCGGAATAAGCACTGGCACGTTTTAGATGGTCCAGCGCGACCTCAGCAACCTCTAATCTCGTCCCGGCAGTGTCTGCACAGTCGATGCTGTGTCCCACGTCTTTCAGACCAAGACTGAGATCGGACCAGGGATTTTCGCCTAGTATTGTCAGCTTTTATCATAGTATATTTACTCATTGGATAGGCATACCCCTCGGCGGCATGTAACTGCCTTTGGTCAACCGCTTAGAAATCATGCCAGGCAAGAGTCCAAATTGGAGCTCGAGTAGATTCTCAAGAGCTTCATCGCCCATCTCACTCTTCTCTGCCAGAACGTGGGCTTCTCCAATAATCTCGGTGAATCCAGAGATGATGAAGTTGCTAGATTCGGTCAGCTTCTAGTTTCAAATATCTGCTGGTAAAAGTGCTTACCCCATGATCTTCAAGAGTGCAGCCTTTTCTGACTTGTCAGACACTGTGATGGTCTCACGAGCTATCACGCCTTTGAGATATGATGCCAGCTTCTTGATGCTAGAGAGGTCACCAGCCAGTACTATCAGGATCTTTCTGTCCTCGGCCATAGGGCTGGAGCCGAACACGGGAGCTGTTTATGTAAGTTTTTTTTTTTTTCTTTTTCTTTTTCTTTTCCCCTGTTATCAGATCCTTATGAGAGTGTACATACCTGAGATAAAAGTAGCATTCTTCTGTTCTACCTTCCCCGAGACCTCTTGGCTGGTGGTTGGATGCACAGTTGTTGTGTCCACAATGATCTTAGCGTCGATGTTTCCTGCGGCCAGGATCTCGTCAACGATGGTCTTAAGAGCAGCATCATCACTGGTCTAGTTCTGTTAGTATATCAGACAATTATGAAACTGTCGTTCAGCCTACAGAGATAAAAATGATATCGCTGCTGTTGACAACGGCTGCAATTGACTCGCAATCAACTCCTCCAAGTCCCTTCAATTGCTCTCCTTTGGATGCGGTTCGGTTCCAGAACTGCAGGGGGTTTTGTCCCATCTCTGCCAGATGCCTTTGCATATTTTTCGCCATGGCGTTTCCCATCTTTCCAAGTCCTGGTCATAGTCAGCACTGTGAAGTTCAGCTCATTCTGTTGAGAACCTACCGACCCATCCTAACTGCGGGGTGTTCTGGTTTGCCATTTTCCTTGCTACAATTGAATTAAGTCTGTTTTCAGAAGGTCAAAACAAAATCACAAGTGGTTGTTGACGAGGTGCGTTCCCCGCCATGTATGCACACGCAGCCTTCTTATATTGTCACGACTTTCCAGTGCGTGCATGCATCGCGACAATAGCGCCACACACGACGATCCCGATAGCGCCCAAATTGGCAAGCTGATGGAGCTGTCAACGCCAATCAGAATCTTATCGAGTCGGCTCAGCCAAGGGGATGGTTCAGTGCTGATCAGTGTTCGCTCCGTCAAGTAGGATAGAAGAGCTCTCCACTTTTGCTCTCTAACTTCAGACTCTACTCTGTACACGTGGATGGCATCTTGATATTTTTCTCCCAGAGGATCCCAGCAGAAGGGATTAATCCAATCACAACGCAGTGAATGATTTGTATTTTCTGCGGCTGAACACCGTGCATAGCTGAGTGAGTAGTTTGTAATTTGTATTCCACCTTTAACATCTTTACATCGACGACTTTCTCCCTCCTCCACTCGACGGTCGTCATGTTTTTAATGCTGATGGTTAAGGGAATTTATTCATCTCGACAATATCTGACATATTTCCCACCAATATGTCTCCCACCGAGCGTGGCCCGGATATGCCACCAGATGAAGGGTCGCCTCTCCTCCAGTCCCGTAGTCCGACTTATTCAGGACCCCCGGATCCATCGCATAAGAAAAAGCGCCCTGATCTCTTTATCATCTATGCGACGTTCTTTGGTATTTCCCACTGAATCATGAGATGTATCAGCAATCACTAATGTAAATAGGTGTCTTTATTGCCAGTATTGATGAATCTCTCGTCCTGTCCACCTTCAGTACCATCGCGTCGCAGTTCCACCTCCTCTCCCAAGGTTCCTGGTTGCTTGTTGCATATAACTTTGGATACTGTATAGCGCTGCCAGTGGTATGTCGATATAACTTTTTGATGCTGGATAAGAGGTGTTGACAGCGGATAGTACGGCGCTTTGAGTGATTCGTACGGGCGCAAAAATGTTCTCCTCGGCTCGTATATCTTATTCACACTGGGATGTTTTGCCTGGTAAGCTGAGCTTCATGCCCTGGATAGTTGAATTGATATCTAACAGTCTGATGCAGCGGTGCAAGTGCCTCCTTGACACAGCTTGTTCTGGCCAGAGTCCTCGCTGGTCTGAGCGGTGCTGGAATGGTGACACTCGTTTCCATCATTACCATGGGTATGCTCTCATCAATGTCTGTATTGTTTCCTCTAACATGATACAGACCTGGTCCCTCCCAGTGAAGTCGCAATCTACCGAAGTTATGAAAATGTGATCAATGTCATCGGCCGCAGTGTTGGAGCGCCCCTCGGTGGTTTGCTCTCGGATACGATCGGCTGGAGATGGTAAGACACACTGCGCAACAACGAATATGGATACTGACCGTTGTAGGTCCTTCTTGGGTCAAATCCCCCTGATCATCTTCTGCACCCTCGTCGCCGTGTACGGACTGCCCGCTTCTCTCAACCAAACAGAAGACAAAGATAAACAGCCTTCAGGCAAACCTCGCCGGTCGCGTCTTCGGGAAATCGACTTTGCCGGAGTCATCACGCTTTCTGCTGCGGTCATTCTCTTGCTCTTCGTGCTTCAAACTTTGGGAACGAGAGAAGAAGACCAACTGGTGCCAACGTGGGGTCTGGTTGTTGCCTTTGTCGTTTCTTCCATGGCCTTTGTCCTGACCGAGGTTTTCTACGCGACGAGACCTTTGGTCCCGATGCACTTGTTGGTCCGGGAGCTGGGGGCCTACTGCCTTATGCAGTGCCTGTTGTTCTCCGGTCGTACTGCCGTATGTATTCTTACTCAGACCTTGCCGTCTACGATACTGACTGTTCTAGTTCGTCAGTAACGTTGTCCCCTATTTCACCCGTGTCGAAGGAGAGAGTGACTTTGTTGCTTCGATGATGTACGTGCAAGTCGCCGCTGGTGTGTCAGTAGGAGGAGTTGTCTCTGGCTATGTCATTAAACGGTATGCGTCCCTAAACACCGCCCCTTCAAACTTGGCCAGTTCGCTTACGATTCCCAGGATGAGACGATACAAGACCATGAGTATCATTTCTCTCGGTATCACAGTCTTGTCTTTCCTTCTCATCTTCCTCACCTGGCGCGATGGCTGCAACATTTGGGAATCCTTCTTCCTGTTTGTTGTCGGATTTGCACCTGGTGTCCTCTTCTCAACCATGTTCATCGGCATGTCTTACAGCTCGCCAAAAGAATGTCTTACGGCCTGCATCGGAACATTTTATCTCTGCCAGCAGCTGGGAACGATTATCGGGCCCGCTTGTGGTGCCGCTCTGGTTCAGAGACTTTTCAAGAACAACCTTGTCCAAGATATTGTGGATATTCCGGATAAGAAGACAGTATGTTGTCTACACCTTCAAATCCATGAGCGATATACTAATCTTAAAGTAGATCATAAAGGGCATCCTCAACGATCTCAGATTCGCCGAGTCGCTATCTGAGCCTTTACAGCAGATTGTCCGGTCGAGCTACCTGAACGCTTTCCAGTTTTTGCCAGGCAAGACTATCTGTCCTCTGAATAAAATATGTTCTAACATTGTCTCAGTATTTGCATTGATCTCTTCTGCGGCTGTTTTGCCTTTCTTGGTATTCCTCAAGGAGGAGAGGGTGGATTAATTGTAGATTTATGCGATAGTAATGTACAGTATAATTATGGAGGATACGGCGGGCAAGAGAATTAATGGAAGTGAGGATTGTGATGGCTAATCCCAACGCCAACTGCCAATATTGACAACACACGCTGCCATCTGGGCAAACAAATAAAGAAGGCACTAGCGCTGCCACACAACCATAGATATATCCCCCTTATCCTGTAGGTAGATTCCTCTCTTCTTTTTCCTCTCCAGATTCGATATTCTCGTCGATGGCTACACTGGTTTAGATAGGAATATCATTTCGTTATTATCTACTAGTCCGAGCCCGTGACAAGGATGGGATAGTCCATATGGCACTTTTGAAGTAAAAAGTTAATAGATAATTGGTCTTAGAAGCTGCAACTAAAGGACTGGCCATGTGTCCCATACCCCAGAGCTTCATGTGATTTTCATCAGGACGGATGAATTGCGATCCTCCAACAAAGGCCTGTAATCGTCAGCTTGGATTCAACCATTTGGCCTAATTGAACACCAACGTGAATGTTGTTATGGATCATTTCCAAAGACAGCCAGTACTCCGGCTTTGTATCGTGAGATCTACAGTATCGAGTACTGGAAAAAGCCGTCCAGCTGGTGGGACCACCATTCTGCTGCAACAACTTCCAAGTCATGAATTGCAGTGTCTGTTGTGGCTTCGCTGGTTGAGGATCCCAGGCGCGTTCATTCAGTGCCAGGTTAGAGCGAAGCCAGTTTTGGCCTCCGTCGGCCCAGATGTCGACGTGGTAACCCTCTAGAAGGCCGTACTTAGTGGTTGAGATACATTTGTCCCACTTGATTGTGTTAGATATAGATATTATGATATGTCACAGTCAAGACTTACAGGAATGGTCCATAATGTTGAATTTCCATTTTTGTCTGTTTTTTTTTTTTTTTTTTTTTTTTTTTTTTTTTTTTTTTTTTTTTTTTTTTTTTTTTGCGTGTCTCGGTCTGGATCTTATACGGATTGTCCAGTTTACCCATCACCTTGGGCGCTGTGTATTTGTAGAAAGGGTTTGCCACAGTCTTGGTCTCGACAGTCATTTGGTTCTTCGAAACAGAAGAAGTTGTTATATCCACCCAGAGAATGTGGAAATACGGATGTGTTTGATAACCGGATTCCAGCTGAGGAGCTCAGAATCTCGTCACATTTCGTGATGGAGCCAAGAAAGCCTTTGCCAGGCCCACCATAGCCCACGCGTCCGGGATCGTGTCGGCTCTGATAATTTGATCTTGTGGAGACAGAATGTGATTTTTTAAGAGTCCGCATATTCAAGTGGCTGGCTGGATGTTCTTGGTCCACAGGATCCGATTCAGCTGAAAAGATGTGCCCCGAAAATGTGCATCGGTTGCCTGCCGTGATGTGGATCTAGGGAGTTTACATGCTGGTTATATGTATGTAGTAAATGGTGAGAATTTTAAATGTGAACGCCTCTGTATATTTCTTTGATCACCTGCTGGCCGTAAGATGAAGACTGTGGATAGAATCGGCTGGATGCTTTTTGAACCAAATTTCTTTAGACCTGAGAAACTTAGCTCATCACAATCTCTCGTAGCACTTATTTGAGCATCATGCAATTAGTCTGATAGTTTGATAGTAAATGTTGATAAATGACCAGAATTTCATTACTCGTGTCTAAAACTACAATTATAAACCCTAACCGACCCATATCTAACAGTTCTTCAACTCATCCTCAACGTCATAAATCACATCTCCATGATCAACACCCGACGCAGACATGCCCCAAACACTGCTCACATACGACATACCCCAAACAACCCATTCCTTGACCCAGACTGCCCAGGGGTTCTGATTCTTGCGCTTAGCACCGTTGCGCTGCGCTGTCAGGGAGATTTTGTCTATCCGAGGTCGACGGATCTCATCGAACTTGGCAAAGACAGCCTCGAGGGAGCCGTACTCCTTGTTCTCAAACTTCTTCAGCAATCCAGAGATGAGGAAAACGTCTTCCATGACGATCGACACGCCTTGTCCGGCGTGCGGTTGCATGGCGTGTGCAGCGTCACCGAGAAGTAAACATCTGGTAGTACCGGGCTTGAACCACTTACCACCCAGGGGAAGACGGTAGTGGGGGTAAAAGTGCACGTCCTTACTAGTATCCACAAGACGACGGAGATGTTGTCCCCATTCGCCGTGCACACCGTCCAAGACTGTAGAGAGCGATTCGCGGAACTCCGTCATTTCCTTTTGACGGTGGAGAGACCATCCGTAGCGGGCGTCTTCCGAGTCCTGCGACGGGAGAGGAACCTGTTTGCTGAAGAACCAGAAGGTCTGGTCGTTGGGGCAGGGTGCACTAGCCAGCATTCCCTGGGGGGTGAGAGTCGAGTGCAGGCATGGTTGTTTGTCGCTGGGATTCGGGACGTCGACGATGGAGGAAACGGCCGAGATGCCCGAGTACTCTGACTTGAAGCCCGGGTCGACGTGAAGGGTTCGCACGGTAGAGTGAATACCATCGCAGCCGAGGAGGAGGAAGGCAGTGTCAGATGTGCCATCAGAGAAGTTGACGGTGATAGAGTCGGCGTTGTCGTTAATAGAGACAAGCTGCTTTTCCCAGTGGATAGGGATTTGAGATCTCTCCGTGCCCTCCATAAGACAGTCCATCAGCTTCGATCGGTTGATGCGGTGGTAACCGAATCCGGTCTTCTCCTTTGGTTCTGTCGAGACATCGACTTCCTTGAGGATGCCGCCGGAGGTAGAGTGGAGGACGGTTTTGGCAATATCGACTCCTCGCACGGAGATCGAGTCCCAGAGACCTAAACGGTTGAGGAGAAGGAGTCCATTGCATGGAATACCCAGAGAACCTCCCAGAGTGCCGGCGTCGCGACCGCGGATCTCGTAGATGACGGGTTCGAGGCCGTTGTGATCGCGAAGGCGGATGGCGGTTGCCAGACCACAAATGCCCGCACCGATGATGATGACCTGGAGCTGTGAGAATGTGTTTATCCAGGGATATTGAGATATAAACCTTCTTGTTGCCCTCCATGATGCTGCTCTGACAGTAACGAAGATGAGAATAATCCAACAGAAAATCTATTGAGATAGAATTGTTATCGCTGTTTGGACAACCATCCCCAGCCCGCCTTTCCTCAGCACAGTTGCCGCGTGTGGATCAGCTTGTTTTGCGTGGCTTCAGCTGAATAGCGGTGGAGCTCGCGTGGTAGCAGAGATTCTGGTTAATTACACTGTTTTATGTGCACGGAATTTTCCGTGGAAACAGTAAGGTCGGCACCTTGGATGCACGTTGCGATTTACAGTATGAAACCCCTACAGCCGAGTGGATAAGTATGGCTTGCAGGCACGGCTTGCAGGCACGATCAGCAAGACCCGCTCGATTATCAACCAGCCAGCCAGCCATCTTCATCATCAGGTGGGATTAATCTGTGGCTGCTTAATGATGATATAAATCATTACGGAGGAATACTTACAGGAAATGGCAGTCAAGACCTGTATTATTACTAGCGCGGGATATTGACTTTTGGAATACACCTCTGTAGTCAGCTCTTCAATAGCTCTTGTTCGAGCTGAGTGGATGGTGTAGATATTCGTCTGGCAAAGGATAGATAAACCCACTGTCGCAATGTCCTTCCACGGCTTCCATCCATTCTCCCTCTCCAGTCTTCTCCCATTCCGTCTTCTTTCCCCTCCTTCTTTTTCACAATGTCGATTGGAAATCTTCAACAACTCTTGGAGGCAGCCAGCGCTGAGGAGAGCAGTGGCAATGTCATCGCATACTCCCAGGGCAACCTGGACCACCCCAAGGTATACTCATACAAGCAAGTCCTTGAAGCTTCCCAGAAGGCCTCTTGGGCTCTTCGCTCGCGGGGTGAGACATACCGTCCTGGATCTGTCATTCTTCTCCATTTTGAAGCACACTGGGATGCCATTGTCTGGTTCTGGGCTACCCTCTTCGCTGGCTGTATTCCTTGCATGTCCACTGCTCTGTCGAACAACTCTGCCATTCGCCTGAACCACCTCGAGCATCTTTCCAAAGCCCTCATCAACCCCAGCTGTCTGACCAAGTCGGCACTGTTGCACGAATTCGCCGGCCAAGAACACATCAACCCCATTCCCATTGAGTCTCTCGATGCCGAGAATGCCACCCCCGATGAGCTCAACAACATAAACCGCGAGTCCAAACCTACCGACATCGCCCTGCTGATGTTGACCTCTGGCAGCTCCGGCAACTCCAAGGCTGTCTGCCTCACCCACCACCAGATCTTCACAGCCATCACTGGCAAATACTCAGTTATTGAACTGCCAGAAGGCACTTCCTTCCTGAACTGGATCCGCCTCGACCATGTTGCTGCTATTGTCGAGATCCACCTTCAGGCTCTATTTGCCCGCGAGGACCAAGTCCACGTCCAAGCCCCTGATTTCCTCGCTGACCCTCTCCAATACATCAACCTCATCCACAAACACCGTGTCTCTCGTACATTTGCCCCTAACTTCTTTCTTGCCAAGCTCCGTACTGCCCTTCAGGATCTGGAGGCGCAGAGCAACCCTCGCAACTGGGACCTCAGCTGCCTGAAGTACATCGCCTCCGGAGGTGAGGCTAACGTCGTCAAGACCTGTGATATCGTTTCGCAGCTCCTGTCCCAATACGGTGCCCCTGTCCATGTCATTGTTCCTGGTTTCGGTATGACTGAGACATGCGCTGGTTCCATCTTCAACACCAAATGCCCGACATACGACAAGGAGCGCTCTTTGGAGTTCACCTCCGTCGGTGCTTGCATGCCTTGTATCAAGATGAGAATCACCGAGGGATCCAACAATGAGACCGTCCCGGCTGGCGTTGTTGGCAACCTCGAGATCAGCGGCCCTGTCGTCTTCAAGGGCTATTTCAACAACCCCACTGCAACCGAGGAGTCCTTCTCCAGCGATGGTTGGTTCAAGACCGGAGACAAGGGTTCCATTGACGAGACCGGCTATCTCACTCTGCAGGGTCGTGCCAAGGAGGCCATGATTATCAATGGGGTCAAGTACAGCCCTTACGAGATTGAAACCGCCCTGGACGAATCGAAGATCCCTGGTCTGGCCCCCAGCTTCAACTGCTGCTTCTCCTACTTCCCCGCTGGATGTGAGACCGAGGAGATCTGCGTCGTATTCTTGCCCAGCTTCGCCCCTGAAGACACCGTCGCTCGTGTCGAGACTGTAGATGCCATATCCAAGTCCGTCATGATGGCGACTGGATCCAAGGCTCAGGTCTTCCCTCTTGACCGATCTCAGCTGCAGCAATCTACCCTCGGTAAGCTGTCACGTAAAAATATCAAGACTGCCTACCAGAAGGGTGAGTACAAGGCTTACAAGGACATCAATAACGAGACCATCTCGCAATACCGTGCTGCCACCCGCCAGAACCCTCAGAACGAGTTGGAGCAGCAGCTTCTTGACATCTTCATCCGCTGCCTCGGACTGCCCGAGAACGACTTTGACGTCAAAACCCCTGTCTTCAACATGGGAATCACCTCCGTCGAACTGATTAAGCTAAAGAAGAACATCGAGGAGCATCTCAACCTGACTCAGAAAATACCCATGATCACCCTCATGACCAACACCACTGTGCAGGACCTCGCCGAGGCCCTGCACGACCTCCAGGCTCCTCATGAGTACAACCCCGTCGTGACCCTCCAGTCACAGGGCTACAAGACTCCTCTCTGGCTCATTCACCCCGGCGTCGGTGAAGTCCTTGTCTTCCTGAACCTGGCCAAGTTCCTTGTCGACCGTAAGGTGTACGCTCTCCGTGCTCGTGGCTTCAACGAGAGCGAGCAGCCATTCCAGACCATCCCCGAGGTTGTTTCCACATACCACACCGCTATCAAGCAGAAGCAGCCCGAAGGACCATACGCCTTGGCCGGCTACTCGTACGGTTCCATGCTTGCCTTCGAGATTGGCAAGGTCCTCGAGAGCAACGGTGACAAGGTCAGCTTCCTGGGCTCCTTCAACCTCCCCCCTCACATCAAGACCCGTATGCGTCAGCTTGACTGGAAAGAGTGTCTCCTCCATCTGTCCTACTTCCTGGACCTGATGACCGAGGCCCATGCTCGTAAGCTCGCCGCAGAGCTGCAAAGCGCAACCCGAGAACAGGCCATGGCTAAGGTCATGGAAGACGCCGACCAGGACCGTCTGTTCGAGCTTGCTCTCTCACCAGAGGCACTGAACAAATGGGCCACTCTCGCATTTGCCCTGCAGAGCATGGCCATCGACTATGACCCCTCTGGCTCCATTGCTAGCATGGACGTCTTCTATTGTATTCCGCTTGCAGTCGTTGCCTCCTCCAAGGAGCAGTGGCGCAACGAGCACTTGTGTAAGTGGGTGGACTTCACCCGTTCCGAACCCCGCTTCCACGAGGTCGGCGGTGCTCACTACACCATGCTGGGACCTGAGCACGTCTTCAACTTCCAGAAGACTCTCCGTGCTGCTTTGGATGCCAGAGGCATCTAAGCAAAATGGTGGTAGTGTATGATTTTCCTTTCTATTTCCTTTGTCTTTTACTGGGAATGGTATTGTGAAGCTGGATCTGGAATCTTGTGTCACAATCTGTGTTCCTCTCCTATCATACCCAAGTCTTCTAGTTAGTTAAATCTCGAGGCGTATGCTCACCAGGTGCTCTCAATCGTCAGTGTGGTAAACATATCATGGTCAATAGTCGTTAATCAATAATCACCGTTGGGTATATCGCCCCCCCCCCCCCCGGCAGGCTCCATAAGGCACATCGTGTCTGGAAAAGAAACGAATAGAGAAACGAGGTCAACTGAGTACGTATACTCAGTTGTTGGTTGAATGCGGATGAGTCAAAACTAGAAAGGTAACCAATGCTTAATTGACTGGAATTGATCGCGAAGAACTAAGTTAAGTACATGAACGAGTGTCCTTGAATATCTTCCTTTATACCAAATAGCGTTAGAACTGTCCCTAGAAAGACACGAGGCAAAAAAAAAAAAAAAAAAAAAAAAAAAAAAAAAAAAAAAGAAGAAGAAGAAAGAAAAAGGTGATGGTCAAGCGAAATAATGGCCTACTTATGGCAAATAGTTTTTATAAAGTACTGTTTGGTTTTACATGGCTCTGCTCACCCGGTCATCACTCCAACACTCACCCTCGACTCTAAAGGCATCATCACCCTTAGAACGGCAACGAGAAAGGGCAAAAATATCAAAACAAAAAGAAAAACATACAACAGCCGGGAATCGCTGGTGGTCACCCACCCAACTACTACAAAGCACAAGAAGGTATCTATATACAAATCATCAAGGATGCTTCATCTTCAAGCCTCAAACTGAAATTCCCGCCTCACTCGCTACGCGAGTGAGCTCGGCAAAAACAAAAACATACAACAGCCGGGATTCGCTGGTGGTCACCCACCCAACTACTAACCGGCCGGCGTGTGGCTTAAGTACGGCTGAGCGGACGGGAAGCCCTGTTCTCCACACCCTATGGTCGTATGTACTATTTTTTACTTGGAAAGAATATATATGCAAATCAGCTGCGTCGCGTTTTCAATCCCCAGCGATTTTATTGCAGTCGAACAAGCAAGCCCTATATTTGATCACGCCTGACCATGACCACTTTGGCAATTCTAATGCCCAGAGAATGAAAAGAGAAGAAAGTAGAGCTTTCTCATGGTAAGACATACTAAACACATTCAACCGAATGGTAATCGAGCTCCGACCACACTTCCTTCTCCAAAGCCCCATGCACCCAGAAACCACCCTTGCCATCTTTCCAGGTCTCAAGTACATTAGAAAGTTTCTTGCAACCGACCCTCCTTAATATTTCAGCAGGGGCAATATCCGGTTCCATATAGCACAACCGTGCCCTCGTGCTGGCACTAAGCTGAAGCTCAAGGTCGAAAAGAGGTAGATGTGCCCAGGAGCTGACAAAGACTGTTGGAAACTTGGACCCCTGGTCTCGAGGTCCAATTGGATTTCCTTGGAAACGCTGGTGTTTGTCAAGAACGCGGCTGAGACAATCTTTCGAGCGAGCATTCACAATAGTTGACCGGATATGAGCGGCTAGGTTGAGGATGGCTTCAGTTTTGGAAGTTGCGGTAATTGTTGGTGGTGGAACATTGACGTTGATAAACGGATTGTGGAGCTGTGTGTTCTCTTTTAACAAATTCTTGATATTGAGGACGACGTTGAAAGGCGGCATTTCTTCTTCATCTTTTGCAACTTTCCGCCAGGTAGGGGAGGCCGTGCAAGACTGTTTCTTGAATCAGTTTCTCATCAGGTCACGGGATACCATAAAGCCCAAACCTTGTAAATACAAGCCAAGAGTATATCATGAGGAGTCACTTTTATCCCTCCCGCTTCCGCTTTTTCTCGCAGATATCCGATCCTGGACGCTGGGATATGAATCGCATTTTCGAGTTTCTCTGGACTCAGCAGAAGTTGTCTGATACAAACCTTGCCAAATGCTCGCCATCCCACTTCTATAGACTCTTCCTGGAACTTTGCAAAGTCCAATGGTTCACCTGCTTCTTTACTTTGCATTTCCCCGGCAGGAAGTTTGTCGCTCAGCTCAATCGGCTGTCGAGGAGTAATGGACTTGATAGATTTACCGTCCAAGAGAGAACGGTATGCCTCGATGATATGGTAAAGACCTGGACCGTCACTTAGAAAGTCCCACAAAACCAGGGGTATGATACATACCAGCAGCATCACAAAAGGGATGTTGCACTATGAATCTCAGAGTGCAACCATCTCGGAGAAGGACCGCCCTGATTGACAGTACAGGAGGATGAGCAATAGACTTAAAAGCCGTGGAAAAGGAAAAGATACCATCGAAGTTCTTCGAATTGCTTTCACGGCCATTGGTGGCTGGGATGACGTCCTTTAGGGAATAGGTAGTCAACGTTTTAGATTTCCAGAATTCTTCAACATCTTCCTTCCCCTTTGAGAGTCGGCCGCCCTGTTTTCCCCTGTCGTTAGATGATGATGGCCAGAGTACCAAGCAGGCTACGAACCAGTAAGTTGACCCTTTCTTGCAGCGACGGCCACGTTTTCAGCAATTCCACCGCATTTCCGCGTAAATGTTTCAGATCAGCCTCTCCAGAAAAGACCAGAGTAGCGCTGAATTGCAAGAATCGTGGCACGCCCATATCAAGGCAATGCAGCGCCATTGTTACTGAATGCACGTAGGAATGCGTATGTGCAGTTTGGTACTCCGTACCACGGAGTACTACGATTTAAAAGTTGGTTCTTCACCATATTGTGACCGCCTGTGATCGACTCTTTAGCTATATATGCAGAATAGACTTTCGGTCGGTCCGCGATAGTGCTAAATTAGTGGGTACTGGCATACATAGTACATACATAGTCCGTGGCCGTGGCGTCGGTGTACCGATCCCCCTATTATGTTTTTAGGCGTATGGAAAAGGAATTTATTGCGAAACCCAAGGAATTCTGAAGAACCACAGGGTATGTAAAGCCCTCAATCTGAGGAAGCCATCTCTAGTTGTGTTACAGAAAGCATATACAGCCAGATAAGTGTCCAGGGTCTAATCAGAACAGCGGTCATGCAATGCATTGCAGACGAAAATGTCATATTATCCAATGGCTCCATAATCCTCAAAGATTCCCAAACGGTCGTCTACCGCAAATGAGAAACCCAGGCGTCTATCCAGGCCCCGATACGTTCGACCCCTGTAGGTTTTACAAAATCCGACAAACAGCACCCGACAAAGAAACATTCACAAGCCACCACACCGTCGCCCGATCATATTAGACGGGGATTGGGCAAGCATGCTTGTCCGGGACGGAATTTAGTGGTGACAGCTCTTTGTCACATTCTGCTGAAGGATGATTTTCAGCTGTGGAGATCACTATTCGGCGGCAAAGGATAGCTATCCTGGGTCAACAGGATACAGGTACGGCAGTTTACAGCAATTAGATTGGATAATTAAGGTCACGTCTAAAAGCAGGTCCTAACAACCAGGCTATCCTTTGTGTGTTAAACCCTAATTTCCGGATTTAACCTCAGCTATCAGCCTCACAAAGAGATCGAATGCCGGATTCGTATTTGGTGACGCGTGGCGTGATAATCGGCATCACATTGCATATCTCCACATAGTATATCCATTTGTGTTACATACGGCTAGACTACAAAAGGAGGTCATCGCCACTTAGTGTAGCCATATGTGTCCACCTGCATCAGCACACCCCGCCGACGCTCATCTTCAGCTCAGTTTTACCATCACGTTGTAGTTCGATCACAATGTATCACAGTGGTATGTCTACATTCTTCAATCCTCTACCTATGCTAACCTGACCAGCTCTCGTCGTCCACAAGTCCGAACAAGCCTTCGGTTCCTACACCATCAAACAACTTCCTAGCGACGATGTCTTCGTGACCAGACGTCTTTCGGGTGCCACTCGCCTGCCGCTTCATACTACTGTCGGTGCTTTTACGGTACAGCTTCCTTCCCGCCCCTCCAATCCACAAGACTAGTACTGATTCTGGCAGGTCTCCGGCTCCATCGACACAGTCTCCCTAGAAGCAACAGTGGCCGTGAATATTTCCGGAATCAACCTAGGCCTATTCTATGGAAGGCCAAGCAGCGGGTTCCGGGTTGATATCGAGCTGGAGATCTTCAAGGGAAGTGTTGAGGTTGAACTGGATGCTTTCGATGAGGTATGGCTTCACATCAGGCCAGCCGGGAATTCGTCCAAACATACAGCGGAGGGCTCCACGACGCATCTCGCAAACTTGCCGAGTCTGGCTTGTGCGCCTTGGGTGTAGGATTTGCGGTTTCAAGTTATTCACGAAGCGAATGAATTGTTTTTATGCTATGTTTATTATTATTGTTTAAGTTCGTCATGTACAATTCACCCTATGTGGTCCCCAGGTAAGCCCTTTGGAGCTACAGACCCGGGGTGATTTTAACTCAGCTGATAAAGATCATGAATCGCTATCGCATTGACCGCAATCCTCATTCCAATAGTTGGGTAATATCCGATCCTTCTGCAAGGTTGAGATGGCGAAGCCCACATAGCTGATGCGACATGAAGAAAGAAATGTCCGGGTTGACTGTCAAAGTTCGTTGATATGGGCGCAATACGATGGCACTTTGCTGGCATAAGGATTGAGTGGATCATTGATTGGTCGCTTGGCTACTATGTCCACTTAGAAATGATCCGGTCTCGGTTATGATTCCTAGAAAAACAAATATACTTGGCATTCTTAACCCAGCCATCAGACAACCTCGTAAGAGCTGCTCCCCTGACGGGAGAGTCGCAAACCAGTCACCTGCCGGCGGCTCTACGAACTCGACCGAAGCCCTCGTTGACGAACCTCCCATCATGACCTGAGGCGCAGAACAGCATGACACTCACTTGTGAGAATGAAATGTGTCGTTATCGTATATAGCAGCAAAAAGGCACTTCATGCATGAAAGAAACGCTGCCGTCTGCCAAACTCAGCTACCTTCGCGCTCCCATGCTAAATGATCTAGGTCGACACTCACTCCTGAGCGTGGTCTTTATTCATTGATCCGGACATGGATAAAATAAAGTATGACATGCTTGATCTTTCCCTTCCTCCCCAGATCAAGCCCACGACATTTCCAAGGATGTCGATCACAAGTGAACCCGAATCCCTGGGCCGAGTGGTCACTATATGTTCCCACGTTTTTCCGGGAACCATCTCGTTATTTACGAGATTATACTTCATTTGGACTCCGGGGTATAATTCTTCGGTGTACTTTGTGGCTCGACTGCATTTGTATTGGAGCGATATACTCCTGAGCATTGAATTCCCGAGACCACTCACAGGTTTAGCTCATTACCTTGGTTGTAGAATTCCGTTACCGTATGCCTGTTGATGGAAGGTACTCCCAACAGTTGACACACTAGCGTTTAGTCTTTACAGCTCTTTAAAACCGAATGTCGATATGCAAGAGTTTCTGAGGGTGTCGGTCACTAGGCGCAACCTGGCATTCGTTGAGATACCCCCATTGTTTGCTATAAGTTTCACATATGCATTTTTAGATCCTTATCCGCTTAGTTATTATTTAGTGCCAATATCGTGTTTGACTTGGGCTGCTTTCTGACACACCATAGCTTTAGCGACGCCATAGTTGTGACTTTTGGTAGGTAGTCATTCTCAAGGTTCAGGGCTGTCTTCCCGTTTCCTTGCGTATGGGTCCAGTATCATTATAATAGTTATAAGTACACCTCGGAGTCTACAACTCGAGAACGTCTTGTCCAGAACGTCTTGAAAGGTACAAAGGCTGTCGTGTACCGACATGTTTGAAAGCAGAATGGAATGTCAAGCCACACTGACAGCGATAGGTAGAAAATAACGAAATGTGTCAGCTGTCTAGAGCATTCTGTATTCAATATCTTAATATCAGTCTAGTTAATATACAATACTCAGGAGCATCCAACTTTAAAAGAGCCAATAACAGTCATAATCATACTTAGGATATCAAATGAACAAAAACAAACAGAATCATTCCTCATGAGCCATATCAAAACCATCAAAACCAAAACCCGCACTCGTAAAAGTGTCCGCATTCTCCATAATCTCCGCCAACTTCTTCAACGGCGCCGGCTTCGTCAAGAACAAGTCCATTCCAGACCCGATAGCGTCGCGCTGGATATCCGCTTGTCCCAGACCAGCCAGGGCGACGATGGTCACGGGTCTTCTTAATGGGGGATTGTCGAGCTGTTTCTGTTGCTCAAAGTCGCGAATGTGCTTTGTTGAGTCGAGACCGTCCATGACCGGCATGGAGATGCCTGGGCATTTAGCTATCAGTCTGTGCGGATGGAAGATGTAAGTATACTCACCCATCAAGATCAGTTTGAATCTGGCCTGGTTTGCTTTGAATGCATCTAGGGCTTCTAGACCATTCCGCGCTACTACGTATTCGTAGGCGAGCTTTTTCATGTATGCAACTAGGATCCGCACGTTGGTTTCGTTGTCGTCTACGATTAGTATTGTTTGTGATGCGTCGGTTGGATTCGGTCTGGTTTGAGTTGGTGATAATGGAGTAGGAGACAGTGGTGAGATCTGAGTCATTCTCACTTCAGGGAGCTTCAGGGGTCTCGTAGATTGCTCCTGGCTCATAAACACCGCTCTGGGGCTTGATATCGCGGGCCGGATGGGCAGACTTGCCTGTTGACCAGCTGACTCGCGCTTTATCTGTTGGTTCGAGCTGCATAGTTTCAGTGTTTTTGCTAGTTTGTGTAGTCCGCATGGCTGGCTGATGTACTCGATCACGTTTATATTGTCCTCTGCCTGGGTAGCGGCATACATATGACTTGCGTTTGCAGGCGACGAGCAAAGGACAATAACCGGGGGAGAGATGCGCTCGTCAGGAGCAGGCGTGATAGATGACAAATTCATATCCTCTCGTGTGACGATGTAGTAGTCACACCGAGGCAGATGCTTTGCCGTGTTTAGGTTTCCGTCGGCTATGTAGATGTGTACATTCATACCAAGCCATTCTCGACATATCTTACTCAATGACGAGCAGAGAATCTCGTCCGCTTTGTTCCATCCTAGTCGTAGGATGGCGATTGATTTACCCTGTGTGATTTCTCGAGTTGCGTCCACTGCGTTCATGCCTAGGGCACCAGGGGGCGCAAACTCCGGGGGTCGTTGGAGGTTCAATTTCGTCACAACTTTGGTGCCCACGCCTTTCTGGGAGCTGACCTTGATCTCTCCGCCTAGAGATAGAACCGTGCGTCGTGTAACATGCAGACCAAGGCCGTTGCCGCTGGACAGGGCGTCTTCCTGGGACAAGGCCGTGAACAGTTCCTCTCGTGCGTATCGTTTGGAAATGCCGACTCCGGTATCCTCCACGGTGAGAGTTACCTGGGATTCTTCCGGCTTGTCGGGGTCATTTTGGTCATCGATCGAAGGACAAGCGTCTAAAGTAACACAGACGTATCCAGTTGACGTGAACTTGAGGGCGTTTCCGAGAATGTTCAGCACGATAAGGCGCCACTTGCCTGCGTCGGTTAGGAACCTCCAACTGCTAGCGTTTTCGAGGACCAGTATCACTTTCACTTTCCCCGCAGAATAGTCGGCCTGCACACGGCTTTTCGGGGAGATACCCATTGGCGTGGATGGTTTTCGATAAGGGCTACTTGGGCCCTGTAGAAATGCATAGCCTGCAAGGACGCTTTCTACAACCTGCTCTAGGATGGAGTCCAGTTGTATCGCGGCGAAGGCGTCCGAGACATCTTTTGCCACTGGATGACTCGCGGTAGTTGTGATCTTCGATTGGCCAGCGGACGATAAATCACGGCCAATATGACCTGATATAGAGTCTCGGGTTGGTTGCTGGAGTCGGTTAATACGGACATAATCGAGAAGGTGGTCAATCGTATCGAGCAATGTGCTAGCACAGGAATTGATCGCATGTACCATCGAATACTGGGAAACAGATAACGTAGTATCACTCAACAGCTCGACAGTGCCAAACACCCCGTGCAACGGAGACCTTAGCTCATGACTGAGACTGGAGAGCAGATCCGATTTGGCGTGCTTGGCATATTCTGCTCCCAGCCGATGAACTTCTGCCATGACACTATTTCCAAGACCGAAAAGGAAGGTCAGCTCGTCGTCTAAACTGAAAATGCGTTGTGGGATCAGCGTCCAGGCAATACAGCCCGAGTACCAGCGTTTCTTGTGCGAATCCCATAACGGCATGAATATAATACTTCGGGCGCCGGGGGCTAATTCCAACAATGCTTTTGCGTCGTTTTGCCGCACTCTCTGCCGGGTTTGCTTGTATTTTCTCGTCCGCTTCACGCCCTGCGCACTGGTGTTGCTGCTGCTATTGTTCGAGAAAACATGGAATGCACCATCGGTATAGTCGCTCGAAGAAGACATGCCGTCTTCTGAGAAGTTGAAGACCTTGCCTCGCGGGTACCGGTGTAGAAGACCCTTTAAGAGAGTCTCTGATATTGCCAGAGCTCTATCGTCGACAGATTCGCGGTTGACGCTGGATGACATGCTTGTCGAAAAAGCGAGTATATCAGATAGTTTCGTCCATTTATCTGAATCGTGCAAATTTTTTCTTGGAGCAGTGTCGCCTAGAGTAGAACTTTCTGGCCCGCTGAATTCCGAATCAGATCGTGAAAGACCAACCGACGAACCGTAAGATCCGAAATTGGCGTCGAAATAGGCGACTCCTTCCACTTCGATAGCTTCGCGAGCGATGTTGGCCGCACGATAAAAAGCATCTGCTACCTGTCCGGAGAGAGAATCAGTAGTACTGCCCCCATCTGATGCAGCTTCCATTTCGGGTTTGATCGACGGCCGCAGATAGTGAGTGGCAGGTTTCTCTTTGGTAGCTTTGGCTGCTTGCGCTTCCTCATCTTCCATCTGCTTCGTCTGCTGTGCTAGGTTGGTTTGCCCTTCCATCGCGTCTTGGTCTTCGGACGCTGTTCGTCCTTTCCGCCGGGATTCCAACCAGGAGTTGTGTAGACTGCTTTTCCTTTCAAGGAAGCTCCCGATCCCTACCATCATACGTTCGGTCCGGTGATGCTGAGATTTTAATCGTGTCGTTTGTAAATAATCCATCACCGTTTTTGACATGTCTCCAAGGAACTTGGCGAGTTTAGGCCCCAGCGCCGTCCGAGGTTTCCCATCCAGAACGGTATACGCCCCAATAACAACCCCCTTTGGGGATATAATCGGAACCGACGTGAAAAAGCGCGCATAGGGAAACCTCTGGATATCACAAGACCGAGCAAAGCGAGCATCCTGTTTGAGATTCGGTACCATCACGACAATCTTCCCCGGCCAATCGCCGGAAGTAAACAGGTCGAAAACGTACTTGCAAAAGCTCCGCTCGTAGTCTAACTGGCAGCATCCTACCCACAGCGCATCATCCCCTGGGTCGTGGTTGGCATCGTCCTGCAGACTGAGTGTTCGCGTGGCTTCGACTAGGACGTATTGATTGTCCCGGCCAAAGAGAGAGATCATTGCTCGCTGTGCGTTTAGTTTCAGAGCGCCCATTTGGGCAAAGGCTGTAAGCACTGGATCTGGACACGATCGCGGTACGACATCTTTTGACTGGGCGTCGTTGGAGATGTAATGGCTGTTTGGGCCTTGCAATAAGTATGATGGTAGATATCTGGTGAGATGGTCAATGGATAAATTCTCAGTTCGTTCATGGTGGAAGATCCTGTCTCACTTGTTAACCTCACGTTCTTGCGAGGCGCTGATGTTGGGAGTTGGTGATCGAGTTGTCATTGTACATTGGAAAAATATAACAAAAATTAAGAAAATTCCTAACTAGCAATGTATTCTCGATTTAAAGTGATCAGTACAATTGAAGAAGCGATAGAAAAAGGTCATTCCTTTTTTTTTTTTTTTTTTCTCTTTGGATTAAATGCCTCTTCCTGGGGAAATAGTGGTTGTCCTTCCCAGTTTTCCTACCAGTCTAAACCTGATTATCGCCGGAAACCGAAACGAAGATCAGGTAGAGGTCAAGTCGTGGCCAGTCATATTGTGCTGAAACCTTTTCTGAGATTTAGTGTTGTCGCTGACTTGTGGATGTACTAGGGCTTGCAGACTGCATATCTTTACACAATAATCTCAGGACAATAGCAGTGGTAATAAAAGTCTCATACAGTGTTCTAACGCCAGTCGAGATCGGAGTCCTCCGTACTGCCCAGGATAACCGGTTTATCGACCACAGCGAACATCCTGATCAGGCAGTACCGTGGGCAACACTCCCGGTAATTCGGAGCGCCCTTTTATACCCCATAGAACCAGGGAACAGTGCATTTCAGGTAGGCGTAGTGGGTACAGCTGAGCCAACCGGTGGTATTTCTGGAATACCCCACAAAAGGCCTTCGGCCGAACGCTAGGCGAGCAACTCTAGAACTATTCATATTCTGAATACATTGTAGTGAACAAAGATAGTTGGTAACTAAGGGTCAATACTGCCTGAGGCAGTAATATTCATGGGCTGGCATTGCATGGGTATCAGTCCCGATAAGGGACCGGGCCAGCATTTCTGTCTTTGAATGCGGTCGTTGAGCTCATAGTCAACCACCTTGCCATATGTTGTGTATCTGGATCAAATACGACTCTCAAAGGAATATACTGACAACTTGAACGGGATATGTACGGACTTTCTAGGCCCCCGGACTCAAAGCATGAAGAGCTACTGTATTCGTATTCATCTGATAGATAGCAGTAAGGGTATATTGGAAACATTTAGTCCGTCCTCCGTCGCACATCCCGACCATCCGCTTCAATATTCGACCCATTGATCGCATCCATAACCAACTGCCGTAGTTGACCCTGCGCCGCTTCACTGTGGAAATCCTCCCGAGATGCTAGTTCATCAATCCGCCGCTTAAACTCCGTATCCACCTCGTCTAATCCAGCGCTGGCCTCCTGCTCAGACACAGTACCCAGATTCACATTGATATTCGGTGGCAATGGGGGTGCTGGGTTCAGCGCATCTGCGGGCTGTTCCGGCGGCGCAGCAATCCCAGCGACTTCTCGGAGGTATGCTGCGACTTCCGGGATACCATCGGTCTCAATCGTTTCGCGCGCCGTTAATCCTTCATCGTTCGCTTTGTTATGGTCCACGCCAAGTTCCTCGACCAGGCATTTTGCGATATCGACTCGTTCGGTCACAAAGAGGCAGGTTTCGCCGTCTTCGTCGAGGAGGTTCACGTCGACATTGTATTCCTTTACCAGGGCGCGCAAGAGATCGATGTGTCCGTACGATGCCGCCGCGTGCAGCAAGGAGTAGCCGTGCTCGTCTTGATCCGAAGCGATGGAAGGGTTCTGGTGCAGCAGAGACAGAACTGCTTGGGGGTTGTCCGCCGCCAGGACGTAAGCGTTGGGTTGAGTCATGATGACTGTGAGTCAGTTAGTTATACAGTCATAGCAACAGTCATACCAGAGTATGCGATTCACCTTATACTAGTCAAAGCAATAAGATAATTAATGATAGATAGTGGAATGAAGACTCCGTCGGCGGCGGCAAAAAAAAAAAAGAAATCGGAGCTTTGTTTTTGCTGCGGGGTAGGAAAAAAGAGTGACTCTTTTTTCTCAGTTCTTACTCAACTCCACCACAATCCCTCAACGATTCCTATAAAGAAGGGCGCTTCGTTTTTGTCCCTTGAGGTCTCTGACCTTGTTACAAAAAGGACAAGAATTCCATCGTCAATCCATGTTTAGTTGAGATCTCGTGCCTTCATCTCACCCCGCTTCCTTCCCTCTCCTACGCCGCTCCCATTCCTCCCCCATCGACACATCGCGACCATGGTGCAACAAAAGGTCGGAGAAGTCGAGCAGCTCGTTAACAGTCTGAATGCGGCGACCAATAAGTCCAAGAGCGAGGGAAAACGTACCTTCTCTTGCAGGAAGTCCACCTTCCCCGTGGCCCTCACGAGCATCTCCGTCGACTCGTGGAAGTTCCTAGATCACGAATACAAACGCCAAGATCTCCCTACCTACGCTCGAGGCCTGTTTACTACGCGAAGAAAGGATGGAACTGCTGAAATTGTAACCCGTGGATACGACAAGTTCTTCAACGTGGACGAGGTGAACGCGACACAATGGCGCAATATCGAGACGCAGACACGGGGACCCTACGAGCTGAGTGTGAAGGAGAACGGATGCATCATATTCATGTCGGGATTGGAGGATGGCACGCTGCTGGTTTGCAGCAAACACTCGACTGGAAAGAGGGCAGACGCCGACGTCAGCCATGCTGAAGCCGGTGAGCGCTGGGTCGAGTCGCATGTTCGTGCCGTGGGCAAAACTGCCAAGGATCTAGCCCGGGAGCTGCGCGAGATGAACGCAACCGCCGTGGGAGAGCTCTGTGACGACACTTTCGAGGAACACGTTCTTGCCTACGACGAGACCGCTGCGGGTATCTATCTCCATGGTATCAACTTCAACGTGCCATACTTTGCGACGCTTCCGGGCTCAGAAGTACACAAGTTTGCCGACAAATGGGGTTTCAAGAAGGCGAATTTTGTCCAGTTTGAAGATCTTCAGTCAGCCAAGGGATTTCTTGACAACTGCGCTGAAACTGGAACATGGGACGGTCGAGAGACCGAGGGATTCGTGATTCGATGCCAGAAGACTGAACCTGGTTCCGGGGTTTATGGGGATTGGTTCTTCAAGTACAAGTTTGAAGAGCCCTACCTCATGTACAGACAGTGGCGTGAATGTACCAAGTCGGTCATCGCTGGAAAGGTCCCCAGAATCAAGAAGCACAAGAAGATTACCGAGGAATATCTGCAGTACGCTCGGAGACAGCTGGTCAAGGATCCCAAACTGGCAAGGCTCTACAACCACAACCATGGTATCATTTCTATGCGCGACGGCTTCCTCCGGGAGCGTGGCCTGAACGGATCTGAGATCATCGCCATGGAAACTGAGGCTGAAGGTCAAAATGATGTGGAACACAGTGTGGTCCTGGTGCCTGTGGCCTCTCTCGGTTGCGGTAAAACAACTGTCGCCGTTGCCCTGACCAAGCTATTCCGATGGGGCCACGTACAAAACGACAACATCGCCCAGATGAAGAACAAGAAGAAGAAGTTTGTGATTGATATCACGAACTCCCTTGCCGTGTGCCCGGCTGTTATTGCAGACCGCAACAACCACATGAAGCGCGAGCGGGAGCAGATCATTCAGGACATCCAGGAAATCGTCCCGAATGCCCGGTTTGTCGCGATGCAGTACGTCCACGAACCCAAGGGCCAAATGTTGGACGGCATCCGGGAGGTGACTCGACGACGTGTGCTAGACCGAGGTGACAACCATCAGACGATCCGGGCCGGTAGTAAGAGCACGGACGAGATTATAGGTATCATGGAAGGATTCCTGGGCCGGTTCCAAGGGGTTGATACGGAGCGGGCACCGGATGACAATTTCGACGAGGTTATCAACCTGGACGTTTCTGCTTCATCCCGGGAGAACCTGGAAAAAGTCGTTAACGCTTTGCACTCTGCCTACCCGAGCCTGGTACCCCAGGTGCCTTCAGCACAGGAACTGGACCAAGCAATCGATTCGGCCATGCACGACTATCAAGTTGAACAAGATCTCAGCTTCTCCTACAGCAAGCAGAAACAAAAGCAGGACACGAACAAGGGCAACAACAACCAGCAGCAGAAGCCGGCCGCAGGATTACCCTCGCCCGTCGCCCTCGCCAAAAAGATCGAATACTTCAACATTTCCCTCCCCGCAAAAGAAGTCTCCAACCTCCTCCACTCCCTCTTCCCGCCATCCACCCCGCCCGAAAAAGCCCGTCTGTACCACCAACTGGTGAACTCCCGGCGCGTGCAGGCCACCTTCCATGTGACGCTCATCCACCGCGCCTCAAAGAAGGACCACCCACAGCTCTGGGACCGCTACTTCAAAACTTACATCAACAAGTTACACGAGAAACACAACGAGAACCCCGCCGATACCTCCGAAACACCCCCCTTGGCATCCGCGCGCATCCGGCTCGAACGCCTCATCTGGGATTCCCGGCTCATGACCTTTGTCGCCCGCATCCTACCCTCGGACGACGGCACCGCCAACAACGGTGGCGCTGATAACAACGGTGACGGTAGTGGCAGTGACGACGGATTCTGGCCATGCGCCAACGCCCTCCCGCACGTCACGGTCGGTACGGTGTCGCCGAATATCAAGCCCAAGGAGAGTAATGACTTGCTGGCGAAGTGGTTACAGGTCGGCTCCGGGGGTGAGACGGGAATTTGGGAGGCCGAGGTTCCGGGTATCAAGGTTGTGCAGGGGACGGTGGGGGTTGTTATGAGTCGGAAGTAATTTGTTTTATTATGTCTTATGATATGATACGAGTAATGAAAGAACGGGACGAATTTGTATGGAGTATGGTGTCTGCAAAAGGAAATCACCACTTAGCCAGCATGGTATTACAATATACATATTTGCATCATTATCTACATCCCCAGCAAGTCTCCGTAGAGTATTAACTATAGTACTTTTACCGATGTTGTCGGTTACGAGAGCAAAGGCGACTAACCAGTCACCCAATTCGTAACCCGCTGCGCCCCGAAGCGCCCCATATACGACAACCCCGTACTGCCCATCGGGAAGTAACTGACCAAGTACCAGATCAGAGCGGCGAGTTGGAAGATGGACGAGATGAAAGTGAGGATGGTGGAGTGGAGCTATTCATTGAGTTAGCATGGTCATGTGTACTTAGGTTCAGGATAGAGAATGCAGTGCAGCGATATCAAAGTTTGACGGCACGATGCGCCTGTAGTGCACATGCAAGGCCTGACTCGTATAGATAAGTTAAGGCGAACTTACTCCGATGGCAAAATACAACGTCAGCGTAATCGAGCCGAAATAGGCAGCCGTAAAAGGCAACCGAGATCCCGAGATCAAATGCTTAGCATAGATCAAAGGTCCCATGAGGACCGCCCATGACAGCAGAAACAATAGCGAACCGACCGACCATCTGCAGAGCGAAAACCGGTTAGTTAGTATGAAGCGCTTGGCAATAATAATAGTAATATGGAAAGGCGAGTGCGCAATGATGTGCATCAACTCTGACGCGTGCCTCAGCCACGCATGATGAATGCGATGTCCACATTCCAGGAAGAGGTATGTCGGGGGTTATGGAGATCCTCGTGGCATCAGGGAAGAACTTACAGAATGGCGAATTTGCGGGGTTTCAGCGATAACACGGGGAAGAGGAAAAAGCAAAGAAAGAAGCAGACAGCGGCACCAAGGTTGCATGCCACAAATATGAGCATCCGATCCCATCGACTTACTGCATATCGTTAGTTTTGTTTCACTGTCACGAGTTTTCTTCTTTTTATTTAATGCAGGTACAGAGTGCGTCAGGTGGACTAGGCAGTATAACATAACGAAATAGGAGCAATAATAGATTGATCACTTGAGGGTTGGATTGGTTGGTACTTACAGGCAAGAATACTGTCCTCTTCATCACGCCGATTTGCCGCCGGTAACGGTGCTCCCGGCGATTCATGAGTAGGCAGCTGCACATATCCCTCGCCTCCAAACGGATTAATTGACTGTAACCGAGATAGGAAGGACGTATCGTTGCTGGTGCGGACGGGGAGGTCGGGATCGCGGCGGGACCAGCCCAAGGAGCTGACGGAATCGCGGAAGGATGTTGAAGCCATAGATTATAGATTCCACCAATCCCGATGGATGGATCGATCGAGGGACGAGCGCAAGAAAAAAAAAAAAAATAAATAAATACGAAGCAGGCAGATGCAGTACGCAAGTGTCAGTCAGCGGTCAGAACAACGTCTGCAGGGACTATGCACGACGGAAACCAATGAGTATGTGCAGATGATCTGCAGATTTGAGCAAGCGATGACAGTGGTTGTGATAGCGCGCAATCACAACGGTGGACCAGATGACTGGGAGGATACAGGGAACGAGGCTCGACAAATAAACGGACGAGGTAAGCGGAAGGCGATAGTGATTAGCTTGTGATCGTCTCCCCGGATCGTTGATGAGAACTCGTAGGATACCAAATAACGAGAGAAATCTCCTGTTTTCGCAAAAGTTCACGCACACCCTTGTCGAGGAGGTATCAAACTAGCTCGTCCAGTAGTATATCCGGGATGGAGTATGGTGTGCGTCGGGTGTATCCGGTTGCGACGTCGTCAAGCGCGCAAAGTGACGGACAGAAAGAGTATGCGCAAGAATGCGGAGATCCTCGAGAATGGAGGGGAAGGAAGAAAACAAGCAGTGCGAACCTGCAAGATGATGCTATTGCTGATGCCGGTGCCGGTGGTGCTGCCGTATACGGAGTAAAAACACAGGATGCCCGCGTATCGAGAGGTAACGTAGGAAGGTTTTTCGAGGCGACGATCGTCCTGGAAGGCTGCAGGTTTGGCATCCAATCATCAGCTGACAGCCTCTTTTACTCTGATTTCTAGTAAAGGAGGGGATGGAGGGGAAGTCAAATCGGAGGGTGGGTAGATGGTTTCAGTTCAGGACACCGTCGTATCCACCACCACCACCATCCTGGTCTTATCACATACCGGTATATTGACTGTGTTCCGCGTAATTAATCTAGAACATCTGTTCTTTTGTCGTGGTGAATAGTGGTTGCTAGTGCAGCAGGAGTGGTGATAGTGGTGAGGTGGACAGTGATGGCGGTGATGCTGAGCTTCGGAGCCGGGAGGATTCGGTTTCCGATGACCAATCAGAGATCAGAATTTCTAACTAGTCCTAATTAGGCACTAGTCTCTCGGGGCCCCGCTGTCTCCACCAATGGTCCGCGTGCGATGAGACAGTATCACATCTCATTGGCTGTGAATATATATACAAACTCACGCTAACCACGATAGGCATATCAGTTATCTCCAACAAAACTCCATCGTGGGCGTCCCGTGGGACATGCGTCCGCACAGACCAAACGGTAACCGTTGTTTCTGAAGTATGGCGAGTCATGGAGAGGAGACGTGCGGATACTGTTTGCAGAAGATTCCCAGTGGCGATCCGACTAGTACTGCAAGTACATACTGGTAAGTATTCACACCATCTACAGCGTCTTTGTTCGATGCGTGATACTATTGCTCGCTATTGTCTACATGGTTTGTGTACTCCTTACGCAAACCATATATTCGCTAAACCTTGACGGGCCGAGACGGCAATGTTGAAAGTCAAAATACCATATTTCCTATCGATATCAATAAAGAAGTTGCCTCGTATGTACTCATGCCCATTCGGAGGTCTGATTGGTGGATGCGAATCGCATTCCGCATGTCAAATGATTTGATTTCACGACATTCCAGTTATTCGATGTATTTCAAATTATCGTTTTATGTATATCCATATCGGAGGAGTTCTCCGTATGTACGGAGTACATAGTACTCTACACCGCGCGATCCGGCTGAAATTCTTCGTGGTCGGAATTTTTATTTATATTGCTGTCGTCATGAATAGAGTTGAAGTTGCACTCCTCTCGGGAATCGACGTCATTCCCTGGCGGGATTTGCATCTGCAAGTGTCACGGACCCGTCTATCGTATCTAATGGTGGCATAGATCTGTCTGCTTCCGAGACAGTAACGCTCGGATGTCCGTGGCTGTACAGTCTGTCGAGGAGACGCGATGCAATTCGCCTGTTTGGGTGTCTGTATCTGAGTAAGATGGGGCCTAAGTTCTCCGGGTTCATCGCTGTGTTGCTGTACTCCCGTCTGTATCGGTACACTGGGCTATGGTCAGCCTTAATCGTCGATCTTAGATGGAAAATTATTGCATACAGCGTCTGCAGGTAGAGATCGTTTCTTTTTTTTTTTTCTGTTCCACATGGCGTGCCGCTAGTACTGTACACGGATTCCCGGATGCCATTTTCTCCCCTCCTTCAAGAGACAGGATAGGACAGAAAGGAGATTCTCTTAGACATGGTATGCTCGACTAGGCATCTGATACATTCTCTCCAAAGCGTGAGTCATAGTAGATTGAATGCCACAGCCTAATTGGCGAACAGGCGCCAAACAGTGTTCATGGGATAAGGCTTGCCTTCCAAAATAGTACCAGACTGTACCACCATCTCGACTTGCTCGATAGTCTTTCCCCCCTCCACCCTCCATCAGCATCCATAATCAGCAGCAGTCGGAGTTAGGGTGCCATTACCCCCCCTCAAGTCAGGAGCAAGTGCCTGGGAGTTAGCTCCAGCCTATCAGCACCCAGCTTCCCACCCTCCTCTTGAGGACGCCGTTCTGATTAGGGCCTGTGCAGTCAGAAACATAACATCATCGTCATGGTTGAGAGAAACTCTAGTTAATCAAGCTGGTTGATATGAATCGAATGGATCGACATCCTGCATGACTATCACCCAGCCGTATATCAAATGGGAGGCGTAGAAGAGTGTCCTGCTCGTCTTTAAAAAGTCCGTCTTTTCCCCGGCTGGTGTAGTTCTTTTTCACTTTTCCACACGGCTCATCCGTCCTCCTTGCCGACTCCCCTGAACTGAATTCATCCCATCTGGCGTAGCTTCTCTGACTGGCTGGAAATATAAAAGGACAGCATCTCCCCGTCTGAATTGCCCGACTTTAGCCATATCCAACCTTAGGGTTGATGCGACAATCTGACCTGATCTTTCACATGTAAGTCATGATGTTTCTTTTGTCATACCAAAGAGAATACGCGACTGTCACAGTCGAACGAGGCTGTCGTTGAGTTTCTCTTTTGGGGATGCCTGTGCGGCTCAGCCACGTGAGATTCGCCATCGACTTCCTCTTCCTCTTTCTCTTCCTCTTCCTCTTCCTCTTCCTTCTTCCTTCTTCCTTCTTCCTTCTTCCTTTCTTCGCCATCATCATTATCCTTTGCTTTTTATCACTCTTATCTATCTCATGCATATGTTCTGACAACCAAGATTACCATTTCTTCTAGTTCATCTGTAACCTGACTACTGAGTAAGTAGAATATTTCTTTTGCTTTTTTTTTCTCGTCATTTCCTTCTGTCATGGTCAAACTCCCGCCATCATTACTGCCGAGTACCCTCGGATTTAGAACCCGTCCCTAAGGGGTCTCAGCAAGTAACGCAAACCCCTCTTTGCCCCTCATCGGAGAACGAGCCCATGGAAGACGAAAATCCACTGGACAAAGCCAAACCGCCCGAACCGCCTCCAAACTCACGTCGGAAACCTTACATGGGTGTTTCAAATGCCTTGTTTCTACCGTCCGAGGGCAGATCGCGGGAAAGGGAACCGGAAAGAGAAGGGCCTCTGCACAGTACCTCAATAAGTAATACCACTGGAAATCAAGGACCTTGCAGCATTTCTGAGCACCCCGATCGAAATGAGGCCATATTCTTGATAGACACTCCGGGTTCCATGGATGCCATCCACGAGCACCTCATTGTGGCGGATCAGGCACACCATCCACCAGCGCTTAGGGATACGGACATGCACCGATAATTTCGGAGACGGCAGAAGAAGCGATACCAGGAAGACATAAAATACAAATAAATAAAATATTGTCTACCCCGGACAGTTCATGGCATATCGATTATCGCCATATACTGCCGGCTTTATCTCCGCGGTGCCTGACCTCACCGCCTACTGGATCTGGCCACCCCACTCGTCGCATTCGCATCTCACCTCTTCTTGTCCTTCTCCCCACGGCATTTGCCTCTCTCACTTTTTCTCTCTCTTGCGACTCCCTTGTTTCATCTTTGTCAGATCTGTCCCTTCCAATACGACTGACTCTTGTTTCTGTGGCTCCTCTGGTCTTTTAAATTCCTTCCGGATTCCTCTGGGGCGCTCTCCTTGATATCATCCCGCATTGTTCCAATCCGTGTTTGCCCTGGACCCATTCTGGGCATCGTTTTTTCCTCCTTTTCTCTTTCCCGCCAACTTATGAATACGCCTTTTCACCTCTCTTGGCCTCATTGCTGATATATTTACTGTTTTCTTGCATCTTTTTCTATTATTGATTACGATCGCTTACAGTGAATCTTATCAGACTCGGAATTATTTTTCTTCGTGCGCACTGGGCGGCAACAGTTACCTTATTCGGACAAATTAATTCAGTGCATTCCCTGCCGATTCAGCCGTCTGTCAAATCGCTTTCGCTTCCCCAACAAACCCTTACATTCCCGGCTTCTACGGACTACACTCGATCGCCGGAGTACTATCGTCCGTGAGCGTATCCACCGTCGAGGGCTGATTATCGATACATTCGTGTCTTTCACATGAACGCCATCGTCTATAAGGTAGGCAACTCCTTCGCCCCCGGAATACAACCTTGGGGCATACTCTTCTGTGAACTCTATTCTGTCATCTTCTGAAACTCTACACGTTTCACGGCTGTGAATACGTGGAGAAGAATTTCAGAACTGACAGGATTTGACTCATACAAAGGTGCTACCAAGGTCGCGGACGAATTGTCCAGGGTCTTTTCAGTGCAACACGGCTAACTCTTATGCGCGATCACAGATACTTGGCGGCTCACATTTTTATCTACGTCTTTGCGCCTCGTCAATTTCATACAACGCAAGCATATAGAACTGTGTGGCGTTTTCCATTCGACTTTCATAACACATAACGTTCCTCCAATTCAGGAACGTCGACTTGTCTGTGAGTTTCGACCTAAACCGAACGAGTAATCGGCCCAGGGCCGGTGCAACGAGCTACACCATGACCGAAGCAAGCCTATACATAAAGAATGAGCCTGACGAGAATAGTGATTCAAATTTTTTCATCATGTCGCACTCCGGCTACGCCATGCCTAATCAGTTTGGCAGCAGCAACAACAACAACAACGAGGGCATCGATCCCTCCGACCTAACAATGCAGAACAGTGGTTTCATGTCCTTTCCCTTTACCTCTCAGCAGAATCTCTCGTCGAGTTTCAACTTCGGAAACTCCGGGATTGATACCGATGAGCTGCTCGACCTCGAACTCAGCGGCCAGAATGGCATGCAACGGAACGATAATATGAACTTTATCCAGGAACAGCATCCAGCTGGCGGAGTTTCCATGAGTCACCCAGGCCAAATGGGCCATGTGTATTCCAACACTCCCGATGCTTCTATGCAAAATCCGTTCATGCAAAACAATTTCCAATACGACCAGTTCCGGAACATGAACCAGCAGGCTCAGTCTATCCCAACCCATCTACAGCGCTCCAATTCACAGTTCGACCAAAATCTCCTTGGTGCCAAGGGCCGTCCAAGTATGCAAGTCCTCGACCGATCGATATCAGACTCTCGCAGCCCCATGACCCCGAAGACTCCCGCCATGGGTGGGTTGACCTTGGGAACCCCGGAATCTGGCAGCTTCCCGAGTCAGCCTATCCGTACAGCGAACCTGCACCATCGACACCAGAAGACGCTTTCGAACCAATGGGATGGCACTCCTGGAAGTGGTCATTCTTTTGGCGAATCGCCTATTTCGTCTCCACCCAACCCAGCCCACCACGCCGGTATCTCTGAGATCCTGAAATCTGGAAAGCACGCTTCATTGCCTGCCAAAGTGGATAACCACATGTCTGGACACATGCCGGAGCAGGAGACACAAGAAGCCAAACGCCGTCGCCGCAGGGCCTCTCACAACCTAGTCGAGCGCCGTCGACGTGACAACATCAACGAACGGATTCAGGATCTGTCGCACTTGGTTCCTCAGCACCGATTGGAAGATGACAAGGTCCGGAAGCAACTGGTCAACAACACTATGTCTCCATCGGGTAGTAGCACGAACGCTGCCACCTCGCTCCTCGCCGGCGGCAATGGTCGCCGGGCCACTGCAGGCAACATTACGATGGGCTTGCCCATTGAGGAGAAGGAGAAGGGTCCGAACAAGGGCGATATTTTGAACGGTGCTGTGAGTTGGATGAGAGACTTGATGTGGTCCATGCACGTCAAGATGCAGCAGGAGTCGGAACTGGCCGAACTGATCACTAGTCTCGGTGGAACCTGGCCATTTGAGCAAACGGAAGAAGAGAAGCGGATGCGCAGCGAGATCCTCGAAGCCTTGGAACGCAACGACCCTAGCTCTTTCAGCTACACTAGAGGCCCCGGTAGTGGTCTTCGGGTGCCCAAGCACACGAATTTTGCGGGTGATGCCGTGTCCGGACCCGGCGCTCTCAGTCCCCAAAGCTTGAGCCCATCATACAACAGCGGTGCCAGCAGCGCCCCGAGTACTGGCCCCGGCCAAGCGCAATACTGGAACAGCTCGGGCCATGCTGGGATGAGCTTCAAGGAAGAAGACGAGTACGCAATGGAGATGAACTAGACCATCTCTGTACTTTCAGCTAGGCTGATCTACAAGTGCATGTCAAGACATGATGCATATTGCATACAAGGCGTCAAACGGGGGACATGACAGTTTGACCGGCGTACGGGTGACATATTTTCAGATGTCACATTCGTTTTTTTTCTCTTCGAGATTACGCGGTTGCTTACCTGGGATTATCGTTTTCTTTTGTTGTACAGGGGTACATGGGTTATGCGCTTGTTTTGCTGGTCTTTTGTTTTGCTTATTTGATGTTTCTTGTTCCTGCTTAATGCTTTCGAATGGTTTATCATGACAGTCTGTCTGTTCGAGAATGATGATGATGATGATGATGATGATGATGATGATGATGATGATGATGGTAACGCTTCGGCGATATTCCTCTCTCCATTAGGTTTATGCCTCTACGACGACATTTATACATTACTCTCGTCCTCGGGGTTAATATCTTATTCTTCTTTATTTTGCATGCTTTTGTGTTCCACGGTTTACGTCGATACCCTATGTTTTGTTTTTGTTTTTGCTTTTGCGGTTTGTTATTACCCACTCGTGTTTCTTTGTTTTTCTTGAATCCTAATTGGTATATGAGCTATGCGAGTGCTTGAATGAATGTCATCTTTTTTATAATTCACTGCTTTGACAGGTATGCATGGTTCACGTCTATATAAATTTGTTTACTTGGTTACCAGTCCATTGAGATACTCCACTTTCTATTAACTTTCTACAATTCGATCTCAATCCATAAATATCGAGGAAATAAACTAAGGTTACTCCATAGATATAAGTATCAAATCGGATCAATCGCATTGCATACCCAAGATCCTCCGTTTATTTTTTATCATCACCCGGCCATAAGGGTATCTGCATGTCATTTTCCTTTTTTTTTTTTATCCAGGTCGTGTCAATCCATAGGCATATCCTTTTCATCCACAATTTCCTTTTATTTTAACACAAGTGCACTTACTCCCCCCGCATCTTACGGAAAAAGTCCATAACACCAGTGAACACAACCAACAAAATACCACCACCAGGGCCCAGACGCAGCACCTTAGGGGTAAATCCCTTGTACAACGCACCGAAGCCCTCCTCCTTCATCACAGTCGCAATAGCAGGCCACGCCCAGTTGTACTTGGGCACCTGTCCGGCAACCTTGGAGGTGTTCTGGATGCGCGACTTGACGACGTCCATGGGCGTGTTCAGCACGGTACCCATGATACCACCGACAGAACCAGCGATCAGGTCATTGCGGGTCTGCTGCGCCTTGTTACCAGGCTCGGCCTGGGGCAGCTGCGAGCGCACCTGGAAGATACAGCCGAAGTATCCTCCGTTCCACAGGATGTGGCGCCACAGGGTGGACTCGAGGCCGTTGTACATGGCCAGGGGACCCTCGGCCGCGACAATCTTCTTGACGACGTCGAACATGCCGTTGTATTTGCCGGCCGAGGCGCGGTCTTGGAGACGGATCTTGACAAGTTCGAAGGGGACCACGACGAAGGCTTCTGTGGCACCGGCGGTGGCACCGGTGAGGGTTGCGAGGGCTTGGGTTTGTTTCTCGGCGCCGAAGAGGTTGCGGTAGAAGGAGCCCCAGCTGTCGTTGGCGGCGAATTTGGTGGCGCGCTTGGGGGCTTCCATTAGGATGGGGGCGGAGATTCCGCGGTATAGACGGGAGGGGCTGTTTCTTTAGTACTTCTTTTCATCCTCATTACTTGTAGGGTGCGTACCCCTCATTCTTGATGATCTTGCGGAAGCAGTCGAACATGCCATTGTATCCCTCTTCGCTTGCGGCGGCAACGTTGGTCTGGAGTTGACTGCCTTCAATTAGCACGCGCAATGAAATCCAGGGACAAACAAACGTACACTCTTGTCTTGACCACATCCAACGGGTACCTGTTCACATGTTAGCCAATGCGCCCGATCTCGAATCCGATTACGATGCCGATATCGCCGTGTGATAAGGAATTATTAATCGCACATACATGATAAGAATCTACGAGCGTATGAGAATTAGCAACTGGTCTTAGAGCCCTGAATAGAGAATGGGGGTTTAGAATACAAGCATACCTCAGACACACCGGCAACAGCACCAGCAGCGAACTGGTAGCCGAAGGGGAGCGGCTTCTGGGTTGTGTTTTGGGACATGGCGGGGGAGAGAAATGGCAATTGGCCAGCGATACAAAGAGAGAGGAGAGTGAGAGAGAGAGTTAGAAGGGTAGAGAGAGAAAAAAGAGGAAGAAGAGGAGACTGGAAGAGGAGAGAGGAGGGCAGTGACTGACGCTCGGAGAAGCTCACCGGCAAAACACCCGAATCTCGCCCAATCCGGAAAAGTGCCCCCCCGCATGGAGACTTACCGAAGTGGGCAGTATACAAACAGGCCATTTTCCGGAGTACATATTACAGAGTATACAGATGACTATATTCATTCAATGAATTTGATGGACATACAACCATCATCATGAGAGCGCCAACACTAAAATAACTGCTACAATCAACAGCATCCTCCTGTCCAAGGACCTCCCGCTAACACCACTAGTCTCTTTCGCAACAGTCCCCGTCGCAGTTACACTCCCTCCAGCAGAAGCAGTACAACTAGCTGAACCACACGCGAAACCCGTCGGACAACATCCCCCGCCCATACTCTCATCACAGCCAAACCACCCACCCGCACATGTCGCAGTGCTCGTGCTGACAGCCGGCGCCACGATAGTCTCGTCGTTGTTGGACACGACGGCCGTCGAGGATATCGTTGGGCAGGAGGTTGTATCGCAGTCGCGACCAGTGCGACAGCATCCGCCTTGATATACGGCTGAGCAGGCGTAGAATCCGATCGGGCAGATTGAGCCTGTTTCGCTGGATGATTTGGAGGTTGTGGCTGTTGAGAGACTGGTTGGTCGGGCCGGGGGGACGAGGTCGTCGGAACTTGTCTTGCTGGCGGTGTTTGTACTGCTAGGGACGTAGCTAGATGGAGGGGTCGTATACGTCTTCGTAGACACAAACACCGTCGAATGGAGAGTAACCGTCACAGTGGATACGTAGGCACCTAGACAACAAACCGACTGTTAGCTATACGGACTCAGTTGCAAACGGAAAACATAAGCAGAACATACAGCCACCATCAACACACTCATATCCCGGAATACAACAACCCCCTCCCAGCTTCGCCGGACAGGCTGTATACCCCGACTGACAAGACCCAATCACCCCAGAGCACGTTTTTCCCTGCGGACAACATCCCACATCTCCAGACCCGGTATCTTGGACTAACTCGCAGGTATCTCCGGTTGTGCAGCAGCTGCTCGGGCGGTCGATGGATGTGCACCCGGTGGTGCCAGCTGGACATTGGAAGTCTCGTTGGAAGAGGGAGAGGCCTTGTGCTAGGTTGATAGAGGCTGGTTGGTACGGGTAGGATCTTGGTTGGAGATTGTCATCATCGTTGGTGTCGGTGTGATTGCCCATCGATAATCCATCAGAGCCATCATAAGACCAATAATCCGGGAAGAACTTCTCGCCCTCGTCACTGCTCATCTTCCTCACGCCGCGGATCGCTTTCTCGCCGGCATCGCGTTGCTGGATCCGTGCACCTTCGTGATGATGATTCTCTGCGAGCGAGGTCTTTGAGAAGAGCGAGAGTATTGCTAGAGCGTGTATGAGGCGCATTATGCTGGTCTTGTACGGAGTAGCACAGGCTTAATCACTGAACTGTGGTAAGGAAAGGGAGATCATCGTGCTGATCATGAGTTTAAATAAGAGTCTTGTTTGAAAGGATCCATTTTTTGTTGTCTGGGGATTCATTGGTTGATTGTTGTCTTGGTGACTGGTGGCTGCTGAAATCCGATGGCTGGTTGGGCACTGTTTCACCGCCTGAGATATAAATATCAATCAATCTACAGAGTACACGATGGATGGAGATAAACATCGAAACCACAATAAATTCAATCAATGCCAATGTAACAACGCTCTGATGCTAGAATACTTTCAATGATAAACATAAATAAAGGGACGGTGATCCATCCCACATAACAGGCCACAGCAACTTGTGGCGGGTATCGTCAACACACTAAATGATAATAGACCACCGGTTTCAATTCAAAAATAATGCCAGTCGAGCCTAAGACACTCCGAGGATAGCGCATGCTTAAGCAGTGTCATCCTTCGCAGTCTCGGCTTTGCTCTTGCCCTCGTCGTCCGATTCCTTGGCCTTCTCGTCCGCCTCTTCTCCCTCTTTAGCATCCTTGTCATCCTCCGCAGGCTTCTCAGCATCATCGGTCGAATCTTCTGGCTGCTCAGCCTCGCCCTCTCCAGATGCCTTCGCAGCAGCCTTCGCAGCTTCAGCCTCAGCCTCAGCCTTCTCCATATCCGCCGCTCGAGCCTGTATGCGCTCCCAGACATCTTTGCGCACGCGGTCATCCTTGGCCCGACGAAGTCTCTCCGTCTCCTCCACACCACCGCTCTTCTTCAGCTTTCCTTGCTCGACGAATGCACCCAGTTCTTTCTGGAATTTGCCGATGCGGCGGGTTTCCAGTTCCTTTTGTCGTGCCTTTTCTGCCCGTTCAATGGCTTCGAGACGAGATTCGTGGTTCGGTTGCAGGGCACGGACTTCGCCTAGGACACCATCCTTCGCCTTGAGTGGGTCGGCTGCCGGATCAATGGCCAGGTTCCGCCCTGTGGGCCGCAAGGTGACCCCGTTAGGAGTCTCGTTCGACATGGCCTGTTGTTTCGTCGCCTGTTCGACCAGCGCAAATGTCTGCGAAGCCTTCTCGAGGTCATCTTGCAAGTCGGCCGCGAGATCTTCCTGCATGGTAAGCTGGTCACGCTCCTCACAAACCATCTGGAGCTCCTTCTCCCAAATCTTGGTCCAGATCGGCTTCTCGCGTTTCAGGAACTCTTGCATCTTCTTCATCTCCGTGGTAACTGCAGCGATATCCTTGCTAACAGTCTCCAACTGCCTGGGCAGCGGACGCACACCGCGAGTGACGACATCCTTGCGGAGGTCTTCGACCAGATCCTGAAGGTCGTCCACACGCGACACCAGTCGCTCAGATTCATCAGCAAGCTCCTTCTTCCCGGAATTGATACGAAAGCGACCCGCATCTCCCTCAAATGACGGAACAGCAACATCTGCCGCAGCGTTCTTGACGCTGCCAGCCTTGGAGCGAATCGAGCCCATCGAGCTGGTGATATCAGAGCTAAAATCGGCGTACGTTTGGCGCAGAACGGCCAGATCCCGGCGCAAGCTTTGAAGCTCCGCAAGCTGACTACTGTCGGCCGAGATACTGCCCTTCTGAGTCCCAGCAACGGCCTTCGGGGAGCCGGAGACCTGAACAGGAGGTGCAGCCGCCAGACGGGCCATCTCCTTGGCCGCCTCCAATTGACGGTCTGACACACGCTGCATCATAGTCTCATGTCCATCCAGAGTTCCTTTGATGCCTTCGACCAAGCGTCGGACACCACCGAGGCCATCGTCAAAGTGCCTTCGGACTTCATCAAGCGTGTCCACGTTCAACACCAGCACCGATCGATCCTTGACATCCACCAGGTCTTCCAATTCATGCCGGACACCTGAGACTGGATCTTGAATGTAAATTTCTGGAAGGTCCACTCCATTGTTGTGCGTGTTCCAGGCAAACTTCTCAATAAAAGCCAGCTGAAGTCTTCCAATTGTGAGACCACTGGGACCTTCTGGCAAGACATACTTCTTAATCTTGCTCTTGTACTGTAAGAAGAGGGTCAGTTCCTTTCCGGGAGACGGCTGGTCAGAAACATATTGAGCACCGCGAGGCGGCGTGGAAACATCCGTCGAAGGCCGTCGTTGATCCGACGTCGGTGTCCCCGGAGCAGCCACCGACTCAGCACTAGAATCTTTCGTAGGTTCAAACGCCTCGCCAAGAGAAGGCTCTGGAGGACGTGGAAATTCCAGAGAGGGTTCTGCAACTGTGGGCTTGTCCAACGTATCAGGTTCAGGTGTAGGGCTCTTCTTGCCATCCGGAGTCTTGGTCCTGGCGGTCGCTGGATCGGGAGAGGGCTCTGCCCGGGGTTTGTTGTGCTCATCCTCAGCCGCAGGAGTACTGGTTGCTGGTGATTCCGACGGAGTACTCTTGGCAGAAGATGGATCTTGCAGGCGATTTGATGACTTTTGTCTTCCATGGGCGGTTGATCCTCGTAACCGCACAGCGTTCAAGGACTCACGGACATCACGGCCTCGGTTCGGAATAGGTGTCGTTTGGGTCGGAAGCATAGGCACTCCATTGGAAGACGTACCCAGGTGCTTTTGAATTTGATATGCAGAAAACCGCCGGGATGCACGCCGTTCCAACTCGCCACTTCGTTGAAGAGCTCCCAGAGCGTCATCTTGTTTCGGTGTCGGAGGTGGAGCTGGGTAGGGAGAGGAGGCTTGGGACGACGGAGCCGGAGTGACTTGCTTGGGAATCACATCGTCCGGAGCCGATGATTGGGACAGGATGTGCTGGGCCTCCTGTCTGGAGGCTTCCCGTTCGGAATAGTTTGTCCCTCGCAATTCGCCGTACCCAGCTGAACTCGTTCGGGGCATGGTAGACGGGTCTTCGGCAGAACCATTGCTTCCATGACGACGTCCAGTTCTTGATCTGGGGGAGGTGGCGGTCGTTGTGGCTTCCTCATACGCCTGATTCATAACAGCCGTCTGCCCAGTCGAACTGCCTTGCCGTCCTGAAGATGACCTACTGTCATCTCTTTGCTGCCGCGATCGTAAACGAGCTTGTTTCTTTTTCAACCCATGCAGTAGATTTATGATGATATCCCGAATCCGTGGAAGATAACGATCGAGGCTCTGTGGCGACGCATCCTGACTGAGGGTATCTTCGAGTATGGTACGGAGCAGGTCTGGCACGGGGCCTAGATCAGATGTATCGACGCCGATCGCATTGAACGCACGACATGCCAGGTTGAACTCGTATCCCAGACGTACGTAGACGTCGGAAACTTCGTTCTCCGAGGCTTGTCTCCGGGACCATTGTGTGAGTGTTTCCAGTAACTGCTTGGTTGCAACGAGAAGATGGGTCACGCTTTTTTCGATTTGGGAAATCTGCTTATCGGGCTGCTCATAGAGAAAAAAGTAAATATCATCAGCACGGAACCCCCGGAACGAACGTGGACCGCCAGTCCAGCCACTCTAGCCACTCCTCAGAACTTACCACGACGGTTCTCGACTGTTGGGATCTGGATGAACTCGACGACGAACTGCGAGGCGCGGAGGACTGGGACGTCATGGCCGTCTCGACACTGCTCCCCGAACCGGTCGAAAAGTGTTGGGGAGGCGGGCTTCGTGATGGGCCAGGACTTCCGGTGGGATGCGGACGCTGGGAACGAGAGGATGAGGAGCGCATGTATAGGGCTGATCAAGGGAAAACGAGAGAGAGAGAAATAAGAATAGATTCCGATTAGAAAGGATTAGAGAGAAAAGACAGTGAGAAAAGAAGGAGGCTATAAAAAAAAGATCAGCTCGCACAGAGACCAGGCAGGGGGGCGCAAATTAATATTGCATCCCAGGAAAGAAAGAAAGAAACAAGAAGAAACGGGAAAAAGCACAGAGTCACCAGCCTCTTTTCAACCGACTCAAGATTCCTGCTTGTCAGAAAGCCCAAAACAAGCCAGAGCTGTACTAGTGATGGTGGTGATAGTAGGAGTGAACTTCGAATTGGGCCAACATCTGGTGGCTACTACTCCGCCGGTCACATGTCCACTGCCAGCCTCCGCCTTTTGTTGTTCTGATACTTTTTATCTTTATCTTTGTTTCAATTGCTGCATGTTTTACTCTGGGGTACAGATAGGGTTATTGCAGAGACTTTTTTCTAGCTTCTATGCATTCTTTGGGGAAGTGATATGTCTATTACTGGCTCTTAGTGTCCGGCGGGGTGCCTCGGCTTCCCGATGTCCAGCATACAGCTCTGTACCTAGAGTATAGAGGATATGGTCACCTCAAGAAAGTCTTTATCTACGAGTAAGGCTAGCTGTACAAAAGATCCTAAGGCTCTGTAGATATCACGTGAGCATCAATACATACAACACGATACGGATACAGCATGAGTATTAATCCGACAGCTCGTGGCAATTAAAAGGCCTAAGCTATGCGAAGACTCCTAGGGCTGTCAATAGCCAGTCATGTCTCCGTATGCAGAGGTCATCCTTACTCTGACTTGGCCCAGTGCCCAGTGCCCCAGTCTTTCATCCCTGATCATCTCGAAGATGCGGTATGTCTGGTACATTGAGTCGGTTGCCAGTACCTTGCTGCTGAAGATCATCCGAAGAATAATCAGCACTAACACCGTGTAAACATCTGTTTCGAGTATTAGTGTTGAAGATGGATTATGGTGGATTATGAGGAAGATTGATGGTTTCTTGTATAGTGCCCGAAATCTACAAGCATTCTACTCAATATTCTGTATATCTCTGTACCTGCCATCTAATTTCAATGGGGAATTCTTTCAGACTAGCCCGTCCCATTGTGGACCAGTGTTATTAGGTCATTATGGGGAACACACTGACTACCGAGTAAACTGAGCGCATTTGGGCGTCTCAGGCTCAGCGTCTACAGAGTAGTTACTCAGTAATCTTCAGCGTGGATGGAGTGCTGTAGAGTTGGACACCTATGACTTTATTCATGGCATTATAAGCACATAATGACACGGAACAATCGAATTGATGTTTCTTAAACAATGCACTATGTAACTGTAGGTAGTAGAGTACCTGAGTCTACAAAGTTACCACTACTACTACTACTACTACTACTAGGTGTAGCTCCACTCCCGTGACCAGACCCTCCCGAACCAGACCTCATCACTCCTCCACACTACCTCCAACGACACCTCTTTACCTGGTCTCTTCGTCTCTTCTGACCACGACAAGTCAACGACTGACTACGACTCTTTTTGTTTCTTTTCTTCTTGCATTTTGCTTTCTCTCCTCTCTCTTCTTGTTGCGGACAGTCAGTTGGATCTGCCCGCTCTGGACGCCCCCCCTTCGTCCCCTCCGCTCTCTCTTTATCGACTCTCTGATCCACATACCCGATCTCCTGCTCCCTCTATCGCCTTTCAATTCCATCATCAGTGTATTCCTCGTCGTCTGATCCGCCCTCCTCGATCTCCTCTCCTCCCTCCATATCCCAATTCAAACACTAGGCTTCGGTGAGCCTAGGCGGTGTGCGTTTTCTTGCGTGTGGGCGGCTGTCTCTTGTGTGTGGCCTTGCGCCTCAGTCCTCGTTTTAAACCCTCCTTAACATTGCACAAAGCTTGCGTCGTGTACGGTTCCACGACGTGAGATTGTTTCGATTGACGACCACTAAGCCTGATGGCTTCCACCGTCAACTCCGCGTCTACTGGCAACAACGCATCGGGTAATGCTTCGTCGCAGAATCCCACTGGTAGAGCCTCGTTGAGGCCCAGCGCTAGCACCAGAGTGCCCGATAATCGACGACCCTCCCCTGTTGATGGCGGCCCGAGGTACGTTGTCTTTTTTTTTTTTTTTTTTTTTTTTTTTTTTCCGAATTTCCATTTTCCATGGGATGAATTTTTTTTTTTTTTTATGTTTTTTGTTTTTTGCTTCTATATTTGTCGATGCCTCGATTCCCGTCACTTTCTCCATTTCTCTCTCTTGCTCGCTCTGTTGGATTTCTGGCGTCATCGCAATACACCGCTGGTCTTTGGTTTCGAAAGAAACTAGCTACGGAGCATGTTAAATCGTCGATATTCATATCTCTACGTCAAATCGTCGATTGGGTCGAATCATGGTTGATGTGTGCGGTTGGCTAACACGGTGCTTCTCCCGCAGACGTAGCAGCTCCCAGAAAGCTTGGACCCAGGGAACGAACCCCATCACCCAAAAATACTCGCAACAAAACGGCAACATGGCCCATCAGAAACAATCTGCTTCTACCAAGGCGCCCAGGGAGACCAACACCTCGGACAACCATGCGCATGACCGCTTGATTTTCTTGGTTACCAGCTTCATTGTGAGCTGACCCCGCATAACATGTGTTTCCGCAGGGCTGCAGGAGCTAACTGGTTCTTAGGGTTTGAACGCTGTTGTCACCACTAAGAACGGTGAGAAGTTCACCGGTATCTTCTCTTCCTCGACCCTTGAAGCAAGCGAGTCGTCCTTTGTGCTCAAGATGGTGCAACGATCCAAACCTGATCAATCGCGATCCAATGGAGTTAGCGATGTTGCTGCTCCTTTCTTGGGCTCACCTCCCGAGCACAGCATGGTTTTTGATGCCAAGGACGTGTTGGACATCGCTGTTGCAGACGTGTCGCCGGCTGATGTCACAACAAAGACGTCGAACGGTATGCGAGACCAGATCTTTCGTTTATATCTCTTTTTACATGCTGACACTTCTAGTAGGAGCTTCCGCTGGCTTTAGAACTGATTCCGATATTTCCGGAAACCTCGCGACCCGTGAGCGGACCTTGAAGCGTTGGGAGCCGGCGGCGGATGATATCGAGGCGCCCCTTGAAACCGCGACTAACACGACAGGTTGGGATCAGTTTGAAGCCAATGAACGCCTTTTTGGTGCCACGAGTAACTACGATGAAACCTACTACACTACCACAATCGACCGTTCCGACCCAGCCTATAAGCGGAAGGAGGCTGAGGCCGCTCGTATTGCTCGTGAGATTGAAGGCGCCGACACGGACAATCCTCATCTCAGGGAAGAAAGAGGATTGGCACCGGCTCAAGGTGTAGGCGAGGATGAAGAGGAGAAGTACAGCGGCGTTCGTCGTGATGAGAAGAATTTCCCACCTCTCGTGTCTGGGCAGCCGAACAAGTACACTCCACCGGCGCGACGACAAGCTGCTGCTGCCGCTACTGCCGCTCAGCAACCCGCTACGACTGCCGGTGCGCCCTCGAAGCAGCCAGTGGCCCCGGTTCCAACACAGGCTAAGGAACAGGTTCCTCCTAAACCCCAGCCAGGACCGTCGACCGCAGCAGCTAAAGCGGCCACTGACGCGCAGCAGAAGTCCGTTCCCGACAAGGCTACCGCAACAACGACTGCTGCGCCAGCGCCCAAACGGGCGGCGGACAACGCTACTGCCAACGTGGAAGCCGAGGTGCTGGACCACTTCCGGCAATTTGCCAACAATGAGAAACTGAAAATGCAGGAGCGCCGTCGGAACCAGGTCTCTTATGATCGCAATGTCAAGTTGAATGAATTAATGAAGTTCTCCAAGAATTTCAAACTTGCCACCCCGGTCCCGAAGGATCTGGTTCCTATTCTCGCAAAAGACCCTAACAAGCAGGAGCTGATTGTCAATCGAGCTCAGGTGCAACCTGAAGACGAAAAAACGACCAGTAGCAGGGCCACTCCAGTTACGGCCGACCAAAAGCCCGCGCCCCCTCGTGGCCCAGGTCCTGCGAGTGGATCAGTGCCTCCGCAGGCGCAATCGAATCTCAACCGTGGTCGCCAGATGTATCCTCCCACAGGGCCCAACGCTGGACCAAGTGGGCGATTCCAGAACCAAGCACCGCAACCGGGCCGCCCGAGCACCGGCATGCTCAGCCACCGTCTTGCAGACAACCTGCAGCAGCGAAAGGGAGCCGCCGTGGGACCTGTCCCGGCGCCCTTGCCCATTCAGGATGCCCGTCTGCCTCCCTCGGGCCCGGCTGGTGAGCGATCTGGTGTCAGCAGCCCGAACAAGACGCCAGTATCTACGAAGTTCAATGTCAGAGCTATGGAGTTCAAGCCTAACCCGGCTGCGAGCTCGTTCACTCCTGGCGCTGCAGCAAGTCCGCAGCCTGCCTTCAGAGGCCGCTCCATCTCTCGCGCCGCGAGCCCGTCTGTTTTCTTCGGAACGAAGAAGCCCCGTTCCATTACCGAACGGCCATCTCTTAACGACCAGTTTAACCCTATCAAACGGATGAAGAAGGAGACTGCCGAGCAGGCGGACAAATTGTCCTTTAACGGTGGCATTCCTCCAGCTTATAGGACTATGCCAACCTGGGACGTCCCTGCCGGCAATAATGAAAAGACTTACTTGCAAATGTTCAAGCCGCCGGCCACCGTGCCGGGCATGTTCCCTCAGCACCGTGCCGGCTCCAACCCTCAACTGCCTCATCAGCCTCAGATGCCATTCCCATTCCAGCAAGCGGCTCCGGGTATGCCCCCGGTATCTGGCCCACCACACGGACCCCATCTTCATCCTCAACAGCACCACTCCGTGCCTCCTCATTTCGACGACCCTCATCGTATGCAGTTGTCGTCTTCGACCTCGCAAATGTTCCCATCCCCCAGACTACAGCACAACCACGTTGCTTACCCATCTCCTATGGCCCCGCATGCGCAGCTGGCGTTCCAGCAGCCCATGCCTCAGTTTTACATGAACCAGGGGGCACCTCCGCCCCCTCACATGAGGCACTACCCGGGTGCCCCACAGTTTGTCAATCCACAGGGAGCTATGGCAGCACCCATGATGGTCCAGCAACCTTCCGGCGGTCCTTATATGGGGGTTCCTCCTTACAATCCTCAAATGCAGATGTATTCACCCAATCCCGGTCAGGCCTATCCTCAACATGCGCCTCCTCCTCAGCCTCATAGTGGATTCCCGAGCCCTGGCCGGGGCGCCCCAATGATGATGCATCAGAATTCCCAATCCGGTCAGCCGCCCCAACCCGCCATGTTCATGACGCCTGGACAACCGGGGCAACCTATGTATCCTGCTCAACAGGCAGGGCATATGCCTCCAGTACGCGGAAATTACCCCCAGCAGCAACCGCACTTCCAGTCGAGCCCTCGTCAAGCGCATCATTATCCCCCTCACCAGCATCGGACCCCAAGCAGCGGCTACAACCAGGTGCCGCAAATGGCGCCTCAAGTGCCCCCCTCTCAACCACCGCCGGCCGCATCTCATCCTCCCGAAGCTGCTGAGAACGAAGTGAAATGAATTTCGAGCTTTGGTCGCAAGACTCCCCGCCGCGGCCATCTTCAACACTAACAAGATGTCTTTCACATTTTGGTTTCCGCGCGCTGGGGCTTTGCAGGGATTCGACCAGGGGGTTTGTTCACAATTGGCAACTTCAACAATTTTGGCTCAAAGGCTTGATTTTTGTTTGAGGCTTTCATGTGTCTTGAATTTCGTTTTACAGTGGTCTCTATATCAGGGGAGGTTGGTGAGCTATCAACAATATTGCCGGTACGTTGCACAAGTATGTCGATCTGCAAATGGTCAGTGGTGACTTCCTTCAGGTGGACGGCCCTTACGTCCCATCCGACAGTTGGTAGCGCATGGGGAAGTGAGATTTGTATATGCCGAATTGAGGCGCCTGTATAGCTGGGGATGAGTTGCCGTGAAGTTGCGAGGCCATGTTCTGGTCGGAAATCTGCGACTGAATTTCCGAATCATCTGTCCGATGAGACTGGATTTTCATGTCTTACGTCAAGGCCATACGTATCAACGGAGATAGTCAATGGCACATTATACATGTTCAATTTTCTTCATCCATTTTGTAAGACAATAAACCCGCCCGTGTAGCAGTAAAAAAGAAAGCGAGGAAAGCATCGTAACCAGCAACTTCCCATCAAAGGTAACGGCTGTTAATGAAATAGGGCACTCAAAAAAGAGAGCCACAGCCTTGTCTCGGGAACAATATCAAGCAGTCTCAATGCCTCCACACTCGCCCAGAGGATATTGTTCTATGCATATTCTAGAAGGGTTGGAAACTTCACTCCATTTGCAGTGATCGTCTCTTTTCCTATCCCCTTGAGTACAACAATCTATACTACCTGTAATTCCCATGCTCGAACCATGCAACAGAGATATAAACCCCCCTGAATACTCCCTCAACTTGAACATCATCTTCTCATCAATCACAAGCATCTTTTTACTCTCTTCTGCCCAAATCGAATACTCAACAAAACTCCAAACCCAATCAATCAAACCACTACATACACCAAAATGGCTCCTCCCATTTTCATCCCCACTCCCACTCCTACTCCCGGCGGCGGTTCGCGCAGTGGTGAGTTTCTTCCCTCCGACATTGCCTTATCTTCCCCCTCCTTATTTCAAATCTAATACTGACTTGGGTACGTTATGGTTATAGATATTTTCTACCAAGGCTGCGTTATCGTGTAAAGCAGTCCAGCCTGTCCGATCCGGTGGCCTCCAGGATGAGGTCTGCGATACGAATCAAAACCGGGCCTTGCAACCGCGCTTTTTTGATAAGGAGTTGGCGTTTAGATGGTCACTTTCAGAATGGATAGATGGAAGGGAACATTCAATTGTGATAGACGGGGGGTATGTAATATAAACGGCTATCAACGATATTCTATTGTCAACAAGATTTTCCCATCGTAGAAGTTGTGAAGTCGGGCCCTGTCGACATAATCAGTCAATGAGCACAACCGGCCGTAAGTATGGCAAACACGAGGTAAACCAATAAGAAAAGCAACATCTCCTCAGGTCTTTTCAGTTTATATTTGGACATCATCCAGCAGCCCCCAAGACGAAATCGCAACCGCGGTACTCATCCTTCCCAGCCCAAGACCAAACACCAAGTCCACCGTAGCCCCCGGCACCGAAACCAGTCGTCAATCTCGCACCAGCCCCAACAACAGTTGACAACATCCCGCCTTAATCCCTCGTTCCCTCTTCTCTCTCTTTTGTCCCTCTCGTCTGGCAGTTGCACAGCGACCACGTTTGTAACGCGCAACCATGTCCGCCGTGGCCATTAGTTCCTGTGATCTCCCCATGGAAGCGCAGTGGAAAAAGGAACCCCAGATAACGGCCTTAAGTCAAGGATTTGATTGATGTACACATGTCTTTCCAAGGCCAGATGTCGTGGATCTTACGACTTCGACCTTATGCCTTTTACGGTAAAAGCATGTGTCTGCCAGCCTGTTTTGAGGCTATGGACGAGGAGAGCAAAGGAGAGATCCAAGTTCGCGAAGGGATAAGACAGAAGAATTATCACGGAAGTTGAGGACTGACAACGAGATATCTTCCTGGTTCGATGGGTCGAGGGAGGGGATTTTGCTGTCGGTCTCGGTTTCGCGCTGGGAGGGGAAGAGTACGCTTCGGGGAGTATGCGATTCGTGGATTTGGGGGTTTTGCGCGGTCTGACCTTTTACCATTGGGTCATCATTGGAGATGTGATGCTTTTCTGGTCTTTTTGTAGGGAAGAGGGGAGCTGGGGCGCGCACCTAGAGCTTTGCTTGTGGCGCGTGTATATTGACTGGCTGTTGAGATTAGTGGCGTTATCTAGAAATAAATAAGGTAGCGGTAGCTCAAAGCATTATCATCAGACTTTGAAGAGTATAATCATTTTGAAGTGTTTGTCGGAGAGCATGTTTGCTGTTCGGTGGTGAGAACAAGATATGGAGCTCTAGGCGGAGGCCCTAAACTAAATCGGGGCGTGGCATTATTGCTGTCCGCCCGACGAATATAAGCAGGAGTAACCACTCCCTCTACTGCCCCGAACTGGTCGAGCTGGCCTCTCTTTCGTTTAATACCTAATATAACTCCTTCCAGCGCGGAGAAAAGGCCGCCCTATCAGTCCCAACCGGAGATTATCCTGCATCCTGGCCCGCGTTGCCATTTCAGCGCCAAAACCCGCTTGCCTGTCACCCTACGCTCCCTCTCGCCGTTAAACGATATCGTTCTTCTCGTTATCGCTATGGATTTCCTCAAATCCGCCGTCGCGTCTGCAATCGCCAAGGGCAGCTCGTTTCCATATTCGCTTGGCGACAGAGTCGATATTGGCGATTCGATCTGGGCCCTCCATAATGCGACGAAACGGGTATGCATGCAATTAGGACATTTGGCGCTTTCATTATTTGCCGCGGAATACGAGGCTAAAACAGATTGTCTGTATTTAGGAGGATGGCTCGCCATGCAGTGTCTTCACCTTCGATATCGCTTCAAATAAGTCCCGGCTGCCGTTAGCGAAGAATGCGATGCGGAAGTCGAGAACATTGAGACACCCCGGTGTTATTAGAGTGATAGATACGATTGAGGTACTTGGACCGATCTTATGCGAATGCAGCGGCGCAATACTTACAATTTTTAGACGGAAACTAGCATCTATATCGTGACTGAGCGGGTTGTCCCTCTATCCTGGCATGTGAAGCGGAGGAGTCTGAGCGAAGAGACGGCAAAATGGGGATTACATACTGTGTCGGTGCGTTATTCTGGTAGACGACTACGTGCTGTCTAGGTGCGAGGCTGATTGATCTGGTTTCTAGTGCACGATCAAGTTTATCAACGAAGACGCTTCGTCAGTTCACGGCGCCGTCAGGGCCGCGTCAGTATTCGCAAGCGAAAGCGGAGAATGGAAACTGGGAGGATTTGAAATCCTTAGTTCAATGAATGATGAGGATGCGATTATCTATGTTGGTCGACCACCTTGCGAAAGAGGACTGAGCGTGACTGACAAGCGATAGACATATGGCAGTATCGTCCCCGATGCGGCTCGTTATACACCCCCAGAGGTTTTCAAAGGTGGCTGGGATATTATCAAGCGTCATCCGTTAGCCGCTGTTGATTCCTATGGACTCGGTATCCTGGTGTTCGAGGTCTTTAATGGCAGTTTTTCGGGAGGGGACCAAATTGGCAAGACGACAAATATTCCACCTAGCATGCAGCAGAGCTACAAGCGTCTTTGCGCCGCTAACCCGAAAATCCGTCTGAGCCCGGCACACTTCGTCGAGCAAGGCAAGAAGAGCGGAGGGTTCTTTCAGACACCGTTGATCCGGTTAACAGATGATATTGAGTCTCTAGGTCTTAAGAACGATGCCGAGCGGGAGGAATTTATCAAGTATGTCTCCGTCTTTTGTCCCTCGATTCGGGTGATTCAGTAGTATTGACTCAAATAGTGAACTGGATGAGCTCTCAGAAGACTTCCCAGAAGAGTTTTTCAAGATGAAAGTACTTCCGGAGTTGCTTAAATCAGTCGAATTTGGTGGTGGCGGTCCCAAAGTCCTTGGGGCTATTCTGAAAATTGGATTAAAACTATCACCAGAAGAGTTCAATTCCAAGTTGATGCCAGTCATTGTCCGGTTGTTTGGAAACCCTGATCGAGCTCTCCGGGTCTGTCTGTTGGACCATCTGCCTCTGATAATTGACAACCTCCCCCAAAAGGTTGTCAATGACAGGATCTTCCCTCCAATGGTGAGGTATCTGGTGTGTCTTGCATTGTAAAGTTTAATGCTGATTGTTCTCTAGACTTCTGGTTTCACGGATGTCGCACCTGTTGTCCGAGAACAGACCGTCAAGGCTGTGCTGACGGTAATCAACAAGTTGAGTGACCGTACGATCAATGGAGACTTGCTCAAGTTTCTGGCGCGAACGGCCAACGATGAGCAACCTGGGATTCGGACAAATACTACCATTTGTCTGGGGAAGATTGCCAAGAACCTGGGCCAAGGTGTAAGCAATCTTTATTCTAGTGTTAGCTTGGAGATGCTAATATGTTGGTTAGTCGAGATCGAAAGTCCTCATCGCGGCGTTTTCAAGAGCCATCCGGGATCCTTTTGTTCATGGCCGAAATGCCGGTTTGATGGCCTTGGGCGCGACAATGGATTACTTTACGGAGGAAGACTGTGCGACTAAGGTTTTACCCGCTGTTTGTTCTGTACTTCTTGATAAGGAAAAGTAAGTGAACCTCCATCTTTTCGGTTACTCCTCGCTCACATTTTCCAGGATGATACGAGACCAAGCAAACAAGACCATCGACCTATATCTCCAGCGCATCAGGAAATTTACCAGCACAATGCCCGACACGGCGTTACCGTCGGCCGACCCGGAAGAAAGCACCAAGGATGCAGCTCGTATCGGAACATCGAATGACAACTCGTGGGCCGGATGGGCAATTTCATCATTCACCAATAAGATCACGACAGCTAACGGTGAGATTGAATCAACCGCCAATGGCAAGCCTGCGGAGTCGGACATTGCCCGTTCTGCATCTGCACCCCGTTCAACCACGTCGACCCCCGCGGTGGAGCCGAAGCCGGCCAAGACGATGCTGCGACCTGCAGCCCAACTCAACCGTTCGGTATCAGAGCAACCAACGTCTGTCTCCAAAGTTGAGGAGCACGGAAAAGCGGACGACGATGTCTTTGAGGCGTGGGGCGCCATGGAAGATGACGACGAAGAGGAACACCCATCGAAGGATGACGATCCCTTCAGCCCTGTGACCCAACCCAAGCCTTCGCCTAATCTGAGAACATCGCCCAGACCACCCGCTGTTCCGTATGATGACGGCGGGGAGCCCGATTTTGCCGGGTGGCTGGCTGCGCAGTCCAAGGCCAAATCGAAAAAGCCATTGCCAAAGGGACTGAGCAAGCCAACAACCACTTCAGCAGCCTCTCGCACTGTGAATACTCCGGCAGCTAAGTCGAAGACAGTTGTCGCACCAGCCAAGAAGATTGATACGGCGCCCAAGGACGAAGAAGAGGATGATGGATGGGGGGATGCGTGGGATTGATGTGTTCTTTCGTTGCACTGTTACTGGTAACCATAGACGGCGTTTAGGAGCACACTCTTGTAAACATACCCTTAATGAAACAATCCATAGAGACAGAAAATCATACAACACAAGCCCTCATTGCTAGTACAACAACATGACAGCCAATCAGCGACCGGCAGCCCCGTGATCGCCCAACGGTTTTTCTCCGCCGGTTCGACGTCTCTCCGCCTCTTTGGTTCTCCTCGACTTACTACTACCACTTTCAAGACGGTGGACTGGTTTGTGTATGTGGGTTAATGTGCGAAGGTATGCCTGTAGTCTTCTTTATTGTGGTTGATGCTTTGCTAAACGAGCGGAACGCTGACTTCCCAGCTGTTGACACACGTTTCCCCAGTCGGCCGATGTCATCTTACCGTTGATCGCGCGATGCCGGGTCGTTGACCTATCGAGACCTATCCATTCCTTTATCCTTCGACTTTTTTTTTTTTTTTTTTTTTTTTTTTTTTTTTTTTTTGATTTTCACCTTCATTACCGTCTCTCCCTATACATCCGTGATGGATTCCGAAGAGGCACCTCCTCCCCCGTACTCCGCCGTCGACCCGAACCCAAACAATCCCCGGGTCACGGGTGGTGTCAATGGGGGACACTTGCATTTACGCGGTGGGAATTCGCCATTATCAATAGCCACACCGGGGAGTAGCTCTAGCAGTGTGCTCATCGGCTCCCCATCATCGTCATCCTCTCGCTTCACGCCTGCCAACTTCGAGTCGGCCGTCGCATACTTTACCGAACGACCGCCCACGGTATTGGACGATGGCAGAGAGATCCTGCATCACCATTTGACCATATACCCACGGAGTCAGGCGAAGGATTTTCCCCGTCGGCCGCGGTGCTGGAATTCGCGGAACGAAGAGATAACTCAGCAGGACTGGGATATGTTCTTGAGGTATCTCTTTCCTCCGAATTTGGGACTGGCGTCTGCATCGGGACATTTGACGCGGCAATTGAGAGCGCAGATCCAGCGGGATCGCAAGGATAGGCCGCAGGAGACGGATGAGCAGCGCAAATTGCGGATTACTGCTGTGGTTACGGAGTGGAACCAATGTTTCTTTGAACCTCGTGCCGCCAGGCTTTTGTTTACCTATATCACTGACCCGGGGAATGCGCCGACAACTTCGCTTTGTCCTAAGTGTTACCCTGCTGCGACGAGGGCAAATCAGGAGAGTCGGCCTTCGCGGACGCAATCAGTATTTAGTCGAGGGAGGCAATCGTCGCAGTCGAGTACGCCTCCAGCAACTCCGGGACAACCTGCCACGCCGCCGGTGAACAATGGTTATGCTCCTCGGACACATTCATATCCCCAACCATACGGCGCGGCTCCTGTACCTTATGCGCAGGCGCCGTATAGTCAACCTGCGTTCTATCCACCGGCAGCACCTCACAACGCTTATCCCGCACATGCATATCCACCGCAACCACAACAACCATATAATTACCAACAACCATATCCATGGGGTTGGAATAATCGACAATACCCTCCTCAGTCGCCAAGTTCGGGTGGTTCCAAAGGTGGTCCCTTGGGTTGGATTTCTTCCCTTGCGTCCCATATCACGGAGCAAGCTGAGCGATATGGCGACAAGCTCAGTGCCCATGCTGAGCATTATGGGAGACAGGTGGAAGAGCAGGCCATAGCGCATGGTCGCTGGTTGGAGGAGCAGGCTGGGTTATCAGGGCGGAAGACTCAGAGTCCGTATGCTGGTTATCCTCAACCGGATCCACGCTATCAATATTACAACTACTACAACAACTATCCTTATCATTATTATCACCAGCCTAACGCGACCACGAATACGAACCCTAGCCCAGCCTCTGCACCAACCACTCCCGTTACCGCTGCAACTCCCGCTGCAACTCCTGCTTCAACCACCGGTACGACTACTGTCGAAGACGATAACGAAGCCCACAACGCTAACATTACCACCCAGCGCACGATCGCACAACCTAATTCACGCCCTCGCAGCTTATCCATTGCTTCCGCAACTTCCGATTCGTCCCTGACATCCATCGATTCCCTCTCCACCACATCAGAGCTGAGTTCCTCCGATCTCGCTACTGTCCGCGCACAACTCCTTTCCTTAGAAGACCACCACGACCGCAATCTATACGAAGTCGCAGTCGGCCTTCGGCGCCACCTAGACGTGATACGAGAGTCAAACAGACAGTCACGCTCGCGGAATGGATGGGGACAATACGGCGATGGTCGCGGTGGATCCTGGAACCAGCCTCAGCGCAGCTGGACAGAACGACGAGCAATGAAAGATGAAATGCGTGCGACTAAAAAGGCCTTCCGGGATGTGTTGCGTCGGGCACGAGAGGAACAGCGCGAAAATCGACGGATGAAGCGTAGTCGTCGACGACAGGACCAACAGCGGCTCCAGCAGTTGCAGAGAGGGTCTGCTGAAGCGGAACCTGCCCCTCTACCTGCTTCTTCTTCTCACTCTCATTCGGCTTCGGCGGAATTACCCCTCGAACAGCGCTTGCAGAATCTCGATTTGGAGAGGGAGAAGGCTAAAAAACATGCGAGCCAGCCAACGGTTCGATCGTCTGCGTCGTTTCCATCGACGGCGAGGTCTATTTCAAGTGTTGAGTCTAGTGAAGTCAGTTCTATTAGCACGCCCAGCACTGCATCATTGCATGAGGGGGATCACCAGAACGAGACCCGTGCCGGTAGCGAGCTACAGACAGATAGCAATGTTCGAAGGCAGAGCAAAGAGCAAAAGGGAGAGAAGCAGAGAAAGTAACGAGGTTCTAGACGCTCGGATTGAGCCAAGCAGGTCTCATGCTGAATCTGTGATGAGGCAAGACATGCTTACTATACATGGAGTAAGGATGATCAGTGATCAGCGATTAGAGTCATTGTGTTTTATATCTATTGTTGGATGTTCACAAGCGTTGTCAATGTTACTTGCATATGTTGTTATTTTGGTCTATTTGGCGAAGATCATGAGGTTATGAGGGTGCATTTTGTCAATATACATAGGCGTTCGGTGCAGGTTTAATTTAGACAGTTATGTCACAATGCTTTTCAATTGCGGAGTAGCAATATCCAATAGACGAATCTATAAGCGTATATAACCCCCCCAAAAACAGACAACCTACTAAACCTGCGACTCATTCTTCTCAACCAGATCCCCCACCCCCAGCGCCCTCCCCATCTTCACCTTAACCATCTTCTCAGCATCCTTCTTCCCCAAATCCCCAACCTCATCGCCCTCATCCGCCGCCTCCCCGTTCTCCTTCTGCTCGCGCTCGCGGTCCGCCTTCTCAATCGCGCTCCAGTCAACCCACATGGGCGACAGGTCCATGTGCATGGCGTACGCGTCCTCGCCGTCGGCGTAGTACTTGCCCTCGATGTTTTCGACCTGGAAGCCGAGCGTGTCGCGGTAGAGGCGCAGGGCGGCGTTGTTGGAGACACGGACGTGCAAGGAGACGTAGTTTGCGCGGTAGCATTCGGCCATTGCGCGTTCTATTCAATTAGCACCCCATCACTTCACCAATATCATTCCATTTTGAAGAAAAGAGAAGAGGAAAACATACGACTCATCCGCATCAACCTCTCTGCAATCCCCAGTCGTCTGTGCGTCCTCATAACACTAATACTCGTAATATGCCCATGCTGCATCCCATCCGTCGGCTCCTCCTCCATCTTTGCCAACACATACCCAACAACCTTGGGATACTGGCCCGACAGATCCCCGCTCCCGGGCTTCCCGCCCGCCTGCCGGCCGGTGTTCTGTGTGTATCCGTTCTTGGGGCGGACGACGGCGACGAAGGACAGCTGCGGCCAGGTGAGGGCGTGGTAGAGGTAGTATTTCAGGAAGTAGTTTTCGGGGAGGTTGGTGATGTTGCAGGTTTGGATGCCGGGGAGGAGGTCGATGTAGGAGGGGTAGCTGCTTAGGGGGACGATGTCGACCATTTTGGTTTTGTTTCCTCGGGGGTTCCCCGGGGGATGTTTATTTTATGATATGGTGTAAGGGAGGTTAGGATCAATTGATTGAACTGCTGGTCAGTTCAAGAATTGAGTGATGATGGCCGAGGCGGGCAATTGATGATGCGGGTGGCCGGTGGTAGTGCGCTAGCCGGTTCGGGAGTGGTGCCTTAGGTGTTTATCAACGTGGTATCAATTCAACCCTATGTACGAGTGCTATATACTTGAAATGCTCTGTACAATGCAATCATCCCTCATAGATCACAAAAATAAAGCAAAGTCCCAACTCCATTACATCCTTTGTAAACAAAAAAAGATATCTTGAACGAAAATAAGTCAAAAAGAATCAAAGGTAGTGGGTGAACATCTGGACTCCTGCGATAACGAGGAGCATGGCCATCATGTTCAGACCGGCCAGATTCGACGCTGCTGATGTCGTGCCGCAGCATTGACCGTTATACGTCACGTTGTTCATCTCGGCAGCCACTTCAAAGACTGAGCCGTTGAAGTTGCCGTAGTTGTAGTAGTCAACCAGCAGGAAGTTCGGTGGGCGGTTCCAGTTTGCTAGTACTGTTAGTCTCGACGGTTAAGAAAAGAAAAGCGGGGAGTAGCATACTAGTGCAGTTGTCCGCCATGCGACCAAGACTTCCATATCCAGAAACAGCATTGGTCTCGTTCAACAATGCGGTATTGGGGATCAACAGGTTGAGAGAACCAAAGTTGAACTCCAAGTTGAGGTTGTGGTTGGCGATGTACAAACGGTTGTTGGCATCCTGCGGCGCCAGATCCGGGGGACGCTGGGTTGTGCAAGGGAACTCTCTGTCTGTAGGCGAGAATGGAGTCTCCCACACCTGGGAGAACTCGTCCATGAGCCACGGGTCCGCAGTCTGGTTGGCCTGGTAGTCCAAGAACATGACCGCCCGCTTGCCGGACAGAATCATGCTCGACATGGATGGCCAGTCGTCCAACGCCATGGGGATCTTGGGAGGCGTGTAGACCAAATCCTTCAGGCCGGAGTTTTCAACGGGCTTGGTGAAGTACTTTGGTGAAACGTAGTCGCTGTTGCCCATAAGGATAGTAACCACATCGTACGGGTGCGTCTTTATCCATTCTGTGACTGTAACAAGATAATCCTCGAGAGGCCCCATGTTGAGCAGGTCGCAGCTGCTATGGCAGAGATACATGGTGTCGTTGACCAGGTGGGTTTGGAATTGCACTATTCTGTCAGCATATATCGCATACTAGGGACTAATTGGTGGAGACATACACATCCGAATGCCATCGTTCAACTGGGTTGTCACATCCAGAACTTGATTGGCAGCCACGTTACCCTGCTTCACAAACGGACTGTTATGAGCGGCCACCATGGTGACGTTGGAGTATTTCTTCGCGCAAAACTCCGGATAGCCATTGCAAGGCTGGGTATTAACGACGGGTGTGGAGGTCGGCCGGGAAGTCGCATTTGTCGCACTGGCCGATGCATTACCCAGGACTGTGGTGTGCATCCCCCCGACGAGCATTGTCACGGAATCCGATGTGGTCGTATAGCTGGAGGAGGCATTGCCGGTCGCAGATTCGACACCCATGCTGGAGCCGGAGCCGGTTACGGTGGCAGAAGTGAGGTCCCCGTCGTTTGACAGCGTGATGGTCGAAGAGTAGGTCTGATATTCGCCGGTGGGTATCGTCACTTCGCCGTCGCTGGTCAAAGTCCCCTCGAGAGTGAAGGCCGAATTGGTAAGGGCGAGCGTCCCATCTTGTGCCTGCGAGGGGAGGATCGCCCCCAGCAACAAAGGAAGAAGATGCGTTGTCCACCGCATAATTCCGAAAGAACGATAAAGTATGATGGAGATGACGAGTTGTGATGGGGTGATGAGGTTAATGAGATGTTCGACCACGGCTCAGGCGCCTACACAGCGGCAAAGTCAGCATCAACCCTGGTCTTTTATTTTTCTTTTTTCTTTTTTTTTTTTTTAGGGGGGAGGGTGTCGAATTCAAATTACCTATTTTGATTTATTCTCCCCTCTTCTCTCAGTTCCTAATTCGATTTCCAACAGCAGCACAGGCAGTGGTGAGGTGGAATCCAAGGGTAATCAGATATGATGAAAGTTGAAAAAAGATCGTCCAGGCAGCGATTATATAATCCGATAGGAGGCGGGTTTAGGCAGCCGAAATTGTTTGGTTCAGCCAACCACAAAAAAGGTTAAGGTGGGGCGGCCCCATAGCTGACGCCGCGTCGGGTCTGATAGGCCAATGAAATGGGCATTTGCAGTGGGACAGTATCAAATTGTCATAAAACATTACGATACGGAAATCGAGTACAGATCGGGAATGATTAACAAGATCAGCCACAATTTCCGCCCAAAGTGGAAATGAGTGGCTGTGAAAGGCAGGGTCTAGAGCCAAAATAGTCACCACTAGCGCTCGATCGACACGTTGGTCCACTGCGAAGGTTCTTCTGCAGAGTGACGCCGGGGACTCAGACAGGGGTGTTTTCGTACTCGTATTGTCATGTTTTGTAACCAAAAAAATAAAAATGAGCATCAGATTGACTCAGCGGAATTAACCTTGGATCGAGTTTATCTCAAGTGTTTTATTCTCTATTCTCTGTTTCTTTCTCTTCACTGTTCACAATAGTCGGTATCAAGCATAGTAGCACAGCGCTACCAACCAGGGGCAGGGAGTCGCTAATTGATTAGATCCATCCGCCGTACACCGCCGGTGGGCGCCTAAACGTCACCACCCAGCCATCCAGCATCATCTACTTTCTTGTTGTCTTTTTCCTTTTTTCCTCTTACTGTCTTCTATCCATCTCTTATATCGTTACATTGCATAAACAATCCCCCGGGCCATCGTTATGGCCCTCTTCCGCAAAGACAACTCATCCGCCGAACCGTCGGGTCCCGGGAGGAAACCCTCGACGGTGTTATGGCATCGAGGGTTGCGCTCGTTGCTGTACCTACTGGCTTGGATCTTCTTGCTACTCGTCTGCATAGGAAATATCTCGAATAAGCCTGTTTTGCGCGAGACCTATTTCATGAAGCTCGACTTAACCCATATCATTCCCATCTCCGTCCCCAATGCTGTCCTTATCAACAGTATTGCGCGGACCATCGGATTGCACGATTTCTACCAGGTTGGGCTATGGAATTTCTGTGAAGGATACGCCAATGAGGGTATTACGCATTGCTCCGATACTCAGAACATGTATTGGTTCAATCCTCTCGAGATTATCCTGAACGAATTGCTTTCGGGGGCTACCAGTATGTACCATGCCCTCAAAAGACTTACTACGGTTGTTGACCAGACACAGTCGCCCTCCCCGCGGACATCACCGATGCGCTTCAAATCGCTCGTGTCGCCTCATACTGGATGTTCGGCCTCTTCCTCGTCTCCACCGTCCTCTCCTTCATCCTCATCTTCCTCTCCCCGTTCGCCGTCTCCTCTCGGCCGCCGCAAACCATCTCCCCCGACCCGTCTGTCAATCAAGTTCACCCTCCCCACCGCCGACGCACTTTTGTCCTCCTGCGGTCATTCCCCTTCCTCCTCCTCACCTTCTTCACTGCTCTCTTCACTATTGTCGCCTCCGTCGTCGCTACCGTCATGTTCTCCATCTTCAAAAACGTGTTCATGTCGCAGAGCTCCGAGTTTAACATCAAGGCTACATTGGGCACCCGCATGATGGCCTTCATGTGGATTGCGTCGGCGTTCAACCTCATCGCTTTCATCATCCAGTTTGGCTCATGCTGCGCCTCGTGCTGCGGTGGCCGGAAGGCACGTAAGCAACTGAAACATTCGCCCAATGGCACTAATGGCAGTGCTTCCAGTGGTTCCGCTTCGCCGATGCATGAGAAGGAGGATGGTCAAGCTTGATTGCTTACAAGATCTACAGTTTTGCATTTTTTTTTGTCATTTTGGGTAGAATATTTTCCTGTTCTGTTCTATATACCATCTGTCGTTATTTGTCTCTTTTTTTTTTTTTTTTTTTTTTTTTTTTTTTTTTATATATCTTGCCATCTGTCATCATCATCTATACTCCCACTTCTCCGCATGTCGCCATTCCAAGCTGCATGTTTGCGCATTACGAATCTCACAACACAATGCCGGGATGACACCCCAAACACCCCAGGCCAAATCCCTACCTGTCAAAAACAATTGGCGCATGCACCCTGCACCACGCTACTATTAACTTCTGCCTAGGGTGGATTGCTACCTGTATGCACGGGGTATTCCCTCCGTCGTCGAATACGCTATTTTTGGGTTTGGGCATATGCAATGCGCTGGCATGGGGAATTTGGAGTTTTTTGTTTCATTTTCCATTTTTATGTATCCGTACATACATAGTACAGTGGCTTATCTTGGTGGATCATTCGGAGTTTTGACGGTACATGGTGTTTTGTTTGTTATGGATTGGTTGGTTACACACCGGTTTAGGCTTTGATCGGGATTTATTATTGTGGATAGGTTGGAGCAGATAAAAAATACTACAGTATGATTGAGCCATATTGCCCTCATGTACTCTGTAGTTGATTTTTGTCTAATAATAATGCATAAAAGTACCAACGTAAAACCATCGCTATGCAAGTAAACGCCCTGGATCTCACGTCACTCAGACAATTGGATATCAAAGCACGATAAAGAAAAAAAAAAAAAAAAAAAAAAAAAAAAGGAAAACATTACAAACAGCGCAGTAACCGGTTCATATCTACCGGCCAAGCTCCTCTTCCATCATCTGCGCCAGTTCATCTTGCTCAACGTCATGGCCATCGTTCCCGCGTTGTGGAGAGGAAGGCTGAGGATCGTCGGTTGACGTATGACCGCTTCTTGATCCGGTTGCCGCACGATCACCATTGGCATTATGGAGAGAATATCCCGTCCGATACGTGGCGTTCGGCACCTGGTTTGGTCCCTTGAGCCAGGAATAATTTTTCTGTCGGAAGGATTGGAGTACTTCCGCCCCGCTATTTGTGTTTGCCCCAGAGGGCGGAGAAGGATCGGGAGGATGGTTGGGGGCCGTGTTGGGATCGTCCTCCGTAAGGTCTATTGTAACTGCTTGCGAGCTACGAGCTTCCGTGGAAGCTGGTGCTGGGCAGGAATGAGGAGGCTGGGGAGGGGGTTGGTTCGCGGTGGTTATCGCTGTGGCTGTGCCCGACGGAGGTTGAGCATCCCGCCTGGGCAATAATGGATGCTGTGCAGGCTGCTGTCTTGGGGCCGGCTGTCTTGGGGGCAGAGACGACGGTAATTGAGGTCTCACATCTGTAACGGCGGGTGGCTGGTGCTGGATCGGTCGGGGTCTGTACTTGGCTGGGGGAGGTGCAACTTCAGGAAGTCTCCGTTGAATAGCAACTTCATAAAGGAGGTTGTTGTACAGCATCGAAACTTCATGTAGCTTGCTCTTCCAATGCTCGATCTCCTCTTTGTACCCATCAACCCGTTTCTGGTGTCGGGTAGCATTGCGCCGAAGCATCGCATTATCATGGTGAAGCATCTGATGCTTGGTCTTTCCCGTCGCCTGATCCACCGTACTAAACTCGTCATAGAAGCTTTTATACTTATTTCGCTCGTGTATCAGTTGGTGGTTCTTGGAGCGAATACATTCCATGCGGTAGTTCATACGCTCGTCGACAACTTCAACGCACTTGACATGAAGACTCGGTGCCGATGGAAGATAACCCAAGGAGCCTCTGTATTCAGGGTACGGGGACACATATTGCGGTACATCGTCCGCCCGCCGTAAGATCTCTCGATTTGTGTTGGCAAGCAAATCTTGCGCGTCAAGGGAAAACCGTTGTTGCGTGACGTCGCTGGCAGACTGTATTGCAGTAGACAACTCAGCGGATTTGGTGGGAGCTGGTTCTGGCCCTAGATCCTGAGATACCGCATGGCTCGGACGAATTGCGAGATTATCGAATAGCACCGTATTATCCAACGACGTGGGGAACTCCGACTCTGGGAAAAGAAGGTCAAGAGAGCCAAACAATGAATTTGGAGTGTGCGACCTCTCTATACCGGCTGGCGTATTTAGGGCAGTTTCGACATATTCCGGCCGGTGAGATGAATCAGGCGTTAGAGACGGGGTCTCGTCCGGAAGCGCATCACCCAAGTTTAATCCATCCTGATTCTGTCGCTTTTCTAGGGGTTCCCCAACGCCGAAATCTTCGGGAAATGCTTCGTTATGAGTGCGTTTATGCGAAAGAAAGTCCGACTCAAGGTCCTGGAAAGCGAAGTCCGAATCGAAGAGAGGATCGTATAATGGCTCCTCCGTGCCAGTTGACAAGTCTTTTGCTTGTTGCGTAGAGTCCTTTGTCGCAGTTTTGTCGGCTACTCCGTCATTGGGTTTATCACGCTCTTCATTTCGGGACGATGCATGAGTGGCATCAGCCTGGTGCTGCTGTTGCTGCTGCTGCTGCTGCTGCTGCGATCCAGGGGAAGGTGTAAGCCCCAGATCATTCACATGCAGATGACTGAAAGAAGGAGGCGATGGAAGGCCCTCAGGTGCAAAAAGCTCTTGAGGGTCTTGGGATTGTGAAAAAGACATAGAAATACCTTCAGCCACGCTTCCAACCATCTCGACTGAACTGAGTCGAAGACTTCTGAATCCCAATAATCAAGTTTCGTTACCCCTGTAGGACGTGATTCGCAGCGTTTTCTGGTGCGGTGGCTCGAGGTGTCTGGCTCGTTACGTGCAAGGTGTATCAAAGGCAAATCGATGCACTGGTTGGCGGCAACGACGTCAGAAAATGGACAAACCAATATTCCAAGAAGAGCAAACAAGATATCCCACACAATAGGACGAACTTAAACACCGCACCTTCAGCCAAAAGTCACTTGATAGCTAGCACGAGGAGGATACCTTGCGCCACGCGCGTGCCAGGTTATCGCCTCGAAGTCTGAACCAGACAGCCAAGGCAATCCGAATGTCGATACAGAAAAACAAAGAGACAACAGGATGCCTTGTAATCAAATAACAGCCATCTTGAGGGAATCAGGCTTGTGTGATGAGGTGAAAGTTAAGAGAGCAGAGTCATGGCAAGGATGTACAAAACTGCAATCATGTGACCAACATTGAATTGAACTGCACAAACGACAACATGAGTGAATATAAACAATTCAAGGTTGAGATAGAACAAAGAGAGCCCCTCCACACTAAAATAAACGAAAACAATGACTGCTCTTTCTTTTTTCCTTCCTCTTCTCCAAGAGATATTCCAGGATAAAATTAATTTCTGCTTCTCTTTTTGTTGGCCACCGCTCTGCTGACCGCCCTTATCACGCTAAGCCATGCTGGGAAACAACATCGGCTTATTAACCATCTTGTTCCATCATCCACCTCGAGCAGCAATAGCAAAAGTGGGGGATTTCAGTCCCTTTTTTGTGGAAGAACACGAGTCTCATTGGGCTGCTGAGCGCCAGGCTCTCCGGAAACACGAGGAGCTCAAAATGAGTGTCATCCTTTGCACGGGTATGTTGTCTTGCGGTATCCACTTGTGAGAGCAAACGGACTCAAGCTGACCGGGTATAATTGATCAACAGCGGGTTACGACCATACTATTCGGTATGTCCAAGCTCATTCTTTAGTTGCGTCGTCGCTTCAATATGATGTCGGTTTTTTCAGGGCTAATTGGTACGGAACAGCTTCTGGGAAGCGTTGTCAGGCATCTGCTCGCGCACCATCCAACATCCGGATTCGCAAGTGAATCGCCTCTGCATCACACCCGATAAACGTTACTTGGCGGCGGCCGGTCATCACAATGTCAAGCTTTACGATATCAAATCGACAAACCCGAACCCAATCATGACGTTTGATGGGCACACAAGCAACATTACTGGGGTAGCTTTCCACTGTGAAGGAAAGTGGATGGTGACCAGCTCTGAGGATGGAACGGTTAAGGTGTGGGATACACGGACGGGCAGTTTACAACGCAATTACGCGCATAGGGCTCCTGTGAATGATGTGGCTATTCACCCTAACCAAGGAGAGCTGGTAAGCGGTGACCGTGCTGGGATCGTTCGTGTCTGGGACTTGGGGGAGAGCGTTTGTACGCATCAATTGATTCCCGAGGAGGACGTGGCGGTTCAGAGTGTCAGCGTTGCCAGTGACGGCTCCTTGCTGTGCGCCGGGAACAAAAAGGTATTCCTCCAAAATAACGATGGAAAATGGAGATGGTAAGCTAATGAAGTATCTAGGGTAACGTTTACATCTGGCGAATGATCCAGGATGTTGAAGTGACCCGGATTGTCCCCATCTGCACCTTCCAAGCACACAAAGACTACCTGATCCGCATCCTCCTATCACCAGACGTCAAGCACCTTGCGACTTGCTCAGCGGACCATACAGCCAAAGTTTGGAACCTCGATTACGACTATCCCCCGGCAAAAATGGCCGCTGCGGCTGCCGCTAGGGGCAAGGCCAAAGCTATCAGCGGAGCCGAAACAAACAGTTCCACGTCACCAACAGCGGAGAGTACAGACCCAGCAGTAATTCAAGAAAGAAACAGGATCCAGGATCTCAACGCCTTCCGCATAGTCGCTGGATCACGAGCGCCGGCTGAAGAGCCTCCGAACCCGTTCCCTGCACAACCAGATGGGCCACCAATGGATCCTACGACAGGCACTCCTTTCTTGGAAACGGTACTCAGCCAGCATCAGCGGTGGGTGTGGGATTGTGCGTTCTCTGCCGATTCAGCCTATCTGGTTACGGTGTCTAGTGATCACTACGCTCGTCTTTGGGAGTTGAACACAGGGCAGGTTATTCGTCAGTATAACGGACACCATCGCGGGGCGGTATGTGTGGCATTGAACGATTATTCTGAGCCTCGATAATTTTCTCTTCTTTATTCTTTTGTTTTGTGTGGATAGCATGGCGCTTGGTACAATGGTTCATGTCGGAGTTAGGATCATGCTCATCTATTGGGAGGTTTATTCAATAAATCATGTTGGACTATGTTTGTTTATAGTTGATAGTAGCATACCCAGGGATCTAAGTTGCTTGTCCTCATTCTAAATGCCCTCGTGGAATGGTTATAACTTTTCAATCCCATTGAAATATATGCACTGGCTCATTAAATACTCAGAATAAAAACCAACATGGATATACAAATCCAACCCGAAAAATAAACACCCCAAAACATATTATACCCTAATTAATCAAACCTAACCAACAGCAAACCAGGTCACACTAACCACAACATCCAAGCCCCTCTCCTCAGCCCCGGGATACTTAAACGTCCACATTCCATCCCGGTTGACATCCCAGAACGCACCGGCGGCAGAGTGCATCCCACGCTTTCCGGCGTTGCTGTGCTCGCCGTCCGCGGCAGTGCCCTTGTCGACGACTCCTTGCTGTACGATAGTGCTGTTCACGGTGAAGCGGTAGGGGGCCGGTGTTGAGGGGGTGGAGGGGGCGGTTGCGGCGATGAGGGATTTGAGGATTGTGTTCTGCACGGTGTAGTTGTTAGTATTTGTGTATATGGGGGTTTGTTGGCTTGGGATAGGTGTGGGGGACGTACAATGATCTGGGAATTCCAGTCCCCGACTTTGGTGTGGTCATATTCTTTTACCTCGGCGAGGGTGGTTTCGCAGGCCTATAGTGATTCTGTGAGTCTCCCCGCATTCCTCAGTTAGAGTCTGGAGAGAGTTGAACGCACCTCAGACGTGACCTTGCTAAGCTCCTCGATGGGCAAGGGCTGGTCGCATTGTCAGTAGGGATGATCTCGATTTGCATTCCAGTCAGCCTGTGGCTCAATCAACGTACAGAATTGGTGGATTTCTGCTCGGTGGCCATTTTCAATATATTCCGGTTTAGTATTCCTCGACCTGTACGTATCCGATCTGACTTGAGGAACCAATGGTTAGTCGATTGCGCGGGGGGGGATAGCGACAAACAGCGACAAACACTTCTTCAGGGGATAGGGGAAACAATCAAGAATAATCGCAGTGAGGACAAACTTACCTTGGATATCAGCGCAGTTGGACAGCAGTAGAATCAGGAATAATCGTCTTGTAGATACTCTGTAGCAAGGCGTCGGCCGTGTTTATTGCTCTCCGTGGCATCAGCATCATCGTGTGGCTTGTTTATCTGGTCCGAAAAGGGGAAAGTGGATAAGCACCGCCACATATATAGTTGCAGACAGTGAACCACGCTCAACAAAACGAATTACCAGGTTAATAACAAGTAAAAAACTAACATCTAGCATTAGCTTGGGCAAACTGGCTCTGTGAGGAGATTGATAGTGATTTGGCTAATCTAGCTTAGATCACTCTACAGTCACCGGGAACTATATATTTTCATAGTTCTGGCTCTAGCCTCCTCGTCCATAATTCTAGGTTATCACTGTAGACGATAGTCTATATGCCGATAATTACAGACTAACGAGACCTAGTTTGCATCAATTAAAGACGCCTTAGGACAAATTGGTCCGTGATACATATTAGTAGACATCTAGATACCCAAGATCCAAAATCCGATCCACAGTCAACCTCTTCGTCGGATCCGGCTCAAAACAGCATAAAGAAACACCACATCAAACTCCGGAACCCCTTGAGCTACCAGACGACCAGTCCAATGCTCGTCTTCCAGGTCAATGTTGACATTGTCACAGATCGAGAAATCGCAGTCTTGGAAGTATTCATTTGAGCGGAGATTGAAATCATGGCACTGGGCGGTTCGAACTACGTTTGCTTTCTGCTCAAGAGTACCGTGTTCGATTATGCAGTCGTATACGCCAGGTGAGAAGAAGCTAACCTGGGCTTGAAGAAGATAGAAGTACTACACAGGATTAGTTCTCTGTTAGGACTCGATGTCTGTTAGCATACGTACTGCTATTCCCCAGGGATGTCAATTGCACTGGTCCAAGGTTTATTGAAATAGAATTCTGGACTTCTGTATGTAATTGATGTTAATTCACCACGGTTTGGTGTCATGACTACCAAGATCTTTATCAGTTTGTGTATCAAGTGTTGTTGGCATATCTTACCGGAACCAAGATCAGTCAACTTAGCATATACCATCAACGGCACTGATTCATCGTTACTGGGGAGATTTCTCATCGTCAAATCCTGTCAGAAGGACATTCTCCATTTTGAAATCTGTTGCTCAGTAAGTATGTCTCTGAATTACGCCAAATCCTGCAGCGAAGACTTACCACAGTATACAAGCCCTTCATTGTGTATCTCTCGTAGTCCCCAAATCACCATTTTCATTATTTGCTTAATCTCCCGGATAGTCAGAGGTCTTTGTAAACGCGCAGCCCACAGGGTCTTCTCGAATGGTTCTAATACCATCATGTCCGGTAAGTTTGAGCTGGCTGGGATAACATCGGTCATCTTGCGGATGAATCTTGCAGACTAAAAGCAGGCTTGCACATCTATTTCTTTTTGGAATGCAGGCCATAGCTTTTCAGGGTTATCGTCAGGTTGAGGATGCTTGATGACCACTTGATCATTCGATTAAAGGAGCAGAAAGAGCGTAGGTCTTTCCAGTCTTTCCTACTAGTTCCATTACTTTCCGGAGCAAGGATACAGAAGCTATGCTGTTAACTTGCAGATAAGTTCATCAAACACAGAATGTCTCTCCAAACAGCAAATTACTTCAATCGACAGTGATCAAGACTTGCTTATTTGTTTGGGGCTAGACCATGATAGAAGTGCCGTCTGATATAACAGCACAAATGCCACCGTAATAGAAAGTTACTACTGCTTCATACGAGCACCATAGCAACAGTCTGTACTGTTTGTATAGTGTGTTTGGTTCGCTGTGGATCGAGCCCCATACAAATTTACGCCTAAGGCATCAAGACCGTGCACGTGGAGGATCCGCTGGCGGACGACAGCGGCAGAAACCCACTCGGTGATTACCGAAAGCGTAGCCTAATTGGTCACCTGATGTATTACATCAACTCCTTTGGTACTTTTGGCATTGCGACGGATTTCTCAAGCTGCGGCAGCTTGGTTGAATTTGATATCTGATATTCTTTCACTGTTTTTTGACTCTTGAGAAGGGAGATATTAATCCAATCAGCTTATATCTGCATATTTGTGCGCTTCCAATCCCTACCAATCAAAATGTCAAGCCAGCCTCTTCTCCAAACCGCCCCAGGTACGTAACGTCCCTTCATCGATACCAATCCCCTTCCAACAACCACCATCCCAGCTAACACCGAACCCAAAAACTGAAACAGGCAAACGAATCGCCCTCCCCACCCGCGTCGAACCAAAAGTCTTCTTCGCCAATGAGCGCACCTTCCTCTCCTGGCTCAATTTCACCGTCATCCTCGGCGGCCTCGCCGTCGGCCTTCTGAACTTCGGCGACCGCATTGGCCGTATTTCAGCTGGGTTATTTACGTTTATTGCCATGGCGGCTATGATATATGCGCTTGTGACGTTTCATTGGCGGGCGCAGAGTATTAGGAAGAGAGGGCAGTCGGGAATTGATGATCGGTTTGGGCCGACGGTGTTGGCGTTGGCGTTGTTGGCGGCTGTGGTGGTGAATTTTATTCTGAGGGTGAAGGAGGGGAGTTTCTAGGGGAGGTAGGAGGTTACTGTAAGACTACGTATGATGGTGCGTGTGTGTCTTAGGTTGGGGATCGATCTCGTCGTGGGCGTGGGTTCCGATGGGGAGTTTTCTTTTGACTGTACTCTATGTACTGAGGGTGCATATATAAATATCCGTCTTTTCGTCACTCATTGTACGCAACTAGCATGAGACTTTTTCGCTTCCAGGATGAACCCAATTGTTGTCGATAAATGTCCCGAAGTTCCAGTAATCTTGCTGCGTTCCCTGACCCTTGACGATGTCATTGCCCGTGAACTTGGCAGTCCAGTACGAACTACCCTGAGTATACTGGCCAAATGTCGCAATGCCAGCATTGAGGTTTCTTTCGCGAAGGGCAAGGGAGTTCCGTTGCGCGGCTTGAATAGACCACTCGCCTATGAAGACGGGGAACTTCCCACTGCCGGTTTTCTGTTTTGCGTCGGCGCAGAGCTGGGCTGGAAGATTGGTGGAGGTGGTGTTTGGCGGATGTTCGTAGTGGTAGACATGGACGTCAAAGATCAGGTTGGCATCGTCAGGTATCTGGTCGTACCAGTAATCGGGGATTTTGAAGCTGCCTTGGAACATGACGGGGATCTTGGAATTGACTTTGGAAACCCGGTCGAGAACGGCGTTGATATACTTAGACACCCATGCGGCGCCATCGTCGGACAGAACAGCCGGGGTGCCGAAGTTAGACATGGACTCCTTGTTGAGGTCGGCTGGTTCGTTCAAGGGTGCGATAGTATAAGACTCTGGTGAATCAGACTGCTGGACGAAGTCGATGACATTGTCGATGGTCTGAAGGGACTGGTCCAAAGAGGTTTGGTTATTGAACCAGTCCCAATGGCCCATGGCTTCTCCAATGGGCAGACCATTGAGTCCTCCCGGGAGGGAATGAACGTCGATAATGATATGCATCCCGTAGTTGGTGATGGCATAGTCCGCAATATTCTTCAAGTAAGCCGTCTGGTTACCCGAGTACAGCTGCGAACCGGGAAGGTCAATCCACGCCGCATAGTGGGTGGGAATACGCAAGACAGCCACCCCACCTTTCGCCAGATGGTCAACATCCTTGGTGGTGATGAAGGTGGCATAGCGATGCTCGAGAACCGGACCACATCGGCGACCAAGGTTTTGGCAGAGGGTCCATTCATCTGACGCGTTACCACCATAACGAGCCCAGAAAGCGCTGTCGATGTTGGACTCTTGGACCAGCCAGCCTCCAAGGTTGACACCATTGGCCTTGAAAGACCGCCAGTCGACGTAATCGGCATGGACGAGGGAGGGGATGGTGCCCAAGGCTGCGAGGAAAGTCCGCACGCGCATTTTGGCGGTCAAGAAGCCGTTGATTTAAGGATGTCGTGCATGACCGTTGAGGGGCGTCTATGCGCCTTTTATATGGCGGTTTTGGCAGTTTTCATAACGGCGGACATTCTCCATGGGGTAAAGAATGACAGGAGGGCATTGCGTTTCCCCCGCAGGGTTCTCGGATTGTCCGGGGGGTGGGATGTCGGGATATCCGGGGTGAATTAACCCGAGGGATATTTGGAGATACGCTCTCTTGAACCTGGAGATGAAGAGACTCTGGAGGATATATACAGATTACTCAATCGGGCATATAGGAATTGCAGGCCGTGGTGCCACGTGACGTGTCAGGGGCTCGTACTTGTGGTGAGACAACTAGCTAGCCGCTTTAGAGTTCTGATAGGTACCCAATGGTATATTGACCTTAGGCAGGACAGCGCACATGTACTTGCAGATAACAGTTGGAGGGGTAGCATAACACATAGCTATACATACGAGTACAATCATCATTTTCTGTTCTTCTATCTAGAAGTACTACTACTACTACTACTACTATGTACTACTATGTACTACTATGTATACTACTATTCTCTCTCAATTGCACAGTACAAGACAAGTACAAGTACGTAATTACCATACAATACACCGCCCTCAGTACCGGCCATTCCAGACTCCGGCCATAGGCCCACTTATGCATCATCGGTGGATGGATCGACGAATGGGGAGCGATCCGGTCAGTGGCCATTGGACAGCGGAACTGGAGAGTGGAGACACGCAGGCATCCGTTTGACTTCTTGGTGTCTTCCATCCGGTTGAGGCGATCGTCTTCGATTCGTTATATTTAGTTTGGGAGTGTGTTTCGCTCTCTCTTCTCCTTTCTTTTTCTTCTGTTTTCTGTCTTCCCATTATTTCTACTGTTTGCTATTGATTTCTACCAGTAAATATATCAGTACACGATACTCTGTACCCTATAGCTGAGTCATCTAAACGCTGATTCAGCGATTACGCCACCTCCTCTCAGGCCATCCGTGGATCGCTCATCTTCCCTACTCCAGATTCTATCGCTCTGTCCTCTATTGTATCTGTGTCTTCTCTCTCTATTACATCTATTCCATCAGACCTGTCATATATTATAATCGCTTTGTTTGTCATCTCATCTCGAACTTATCTCCCTCTGATATCACCTGACCTCTTTGTCCTCCACGGTCGCAATTCCCCTACTTCTTTTTTACTACTTTGCTACTTCTTTACTGTTTGCTCTCTTCATGACTATAAATACGACTAGCCTCTGCCTCTAATCCTTCTACTTCCTCTTCGCATGGATGTTTCGTCTGCTCCCCTGGTCCTCAGTTCTTGGAGGCGACATCACCAACCATACCATTCCCAGCAAAGACCACAACAACAACAACACCAACAACAGTCATAACAACATCACCGACCATAACAACCACTCCCTCTCAATGCTCGCAACTCCACCATCTTGCGCCTCGCATGGCGTTCCTCTACAAAATAGTCTCCCTCTGTCTTTCAACAATCCAAACTCACAACTGAAGCGAAAGCGTTCCCCCTCTCCCGATGCGCCCGACACTCCCGCGCCAACCAGGTTATGTTGCGATCGCGACCCCAGCGCTAACACTACCAATGCGCCGGTCGCTCCCTTGTCGCCATCGTCGCAGAGTTCCGTCTCCCAATACGCTGAACAGCCCCATCACCAGCCCTCACCCCCGGTCGCATCGCATACTAAGAGTGTCAACGTCGACAAGCTACAAGAGACTTTGGAAGCCCAACTGAGTCTGGAAGTGCTGCTCAAACACAACGAATTACGTTTGATCGACCAGGAACTCGCCAAATGTCAAGTCGCGTTGGAACAGTTGCGTCGCTGCTCTGAGATTCCCTATCCCGGTTCGCAAGTCGCAGGTTTGTCGCCCTCGTTGGCCAACGGGACAGGCATGGCGGTCTGCCCTCCTGGAAATGGACCGGTACCGTCGTCGCCTGCTCCGTGGGGTGTCACAGATGGGCCCTACTCTCATCACTACGCCAGATGGTTGCTTCCCGATCCTCGATTCGACGGTGGTCACATCGACGCTGGAACACCTTGGGGTGCTGCTTCTTCCATGCCAGGCGCAACCACTATTGGCGCAACCCCCTTCGAAGGTCGTTCTACACGTGGTACTTCCGGCGACTATTCTGCTTTAACCAAATCTCGACCTCAACGCGGCTCTGCCAGTGGTGCGAAGCTGCAGGCTCTGGCAAATGGTTGCCCCCCTGTTAGGGAACGGGCTGGTCCCATGATTATCCGGCGAAAGTCGGATGGCGTGATGGTCAAGCTGGTCTGCTTGGATTGTCGACGAGACAACTTCTCTAGCACTCAGGGATTCATCAACCATTGTCGTATCGCTCACAATCGCAACTTTGCCAGTCATGATGCCGCTGCCGTGGCTTCCGGTGAGCCAGTCGAGGTGGACCAAGCCGGTGCGATGGTTGGGGAGGTCAAGACGGAGACGTCCAGCGGCCCTGCAGCCGCTCCCGGTTATGTCCATCCTCTGGTACGGTCAGCGCATGTGATTGAATCTTCTCAGTCTAGCGCTACTACTCCTGCAACAGCAACTGCTGCTGCACAGAACGCGGCGACACCTCGGAAGCGATCCGAGTCAAACCGCCTACCATCCTCATCCATGGTGGAAACACCTCGCAATGCTCACATTCGTTCTCTTTCAGAAGGTAACCGGCGTACACCGGGAATGGCGAACCAAACTTCATGTTCGTTCCTCGCCTCACCGATTACCCCTCATCTATCTTCTTTGATGCAGCATCAGGGCATTGGGGTCGATCTCGGCCAGTTAGTTGATGAGGCCAAGGCCACAATTGATCTCGAGGCCTACTCTTCTGGCGATGAAAATGACAAAGGGTCGGAAGATGAGAACCTTGTCCCGCCTCCATCGTCGACAGACCTGAATGCAAGCATGTCGGAGGCTCGTGGAGGTCGACAGCCCATGCGTACGGTGGGTGCATCTCATCAACCCAGTACCAGTCGCGATGCACGCAAACCTCAGCCATTAGAGACATTGACACCCGTGCGAACGGGAGCTTCTTATATCTCTTCCTATGGATCCACGCCATCTTCGACCATGGAAGATAACGTTGACGGAATGGATCTGACGGCGAATCTTAGCCCCCACACTGTTGAATCCAACCAAGCTCCCAGCTTGGTGAGCGATGATGACGATGATGGCGATGCCAGATCGGATACTACTGGCAGTCCTGGACCTAGTTCGTCGGAAGCAGAAGACGATGACGGCCAAGACTTCAGTCACATCGACGTGGAATATGACGATGAGACGACCACGGCAGCCGCCACAGAACCCAAGAGTGGTCCTCCGTCACTGGCGAATTCGGCGCCCACAGCGGCGCCTCTGCCAAAACCGTTGCGACGTGGGAGTCACCCTCGTTCCCAAAACAAGAAAAAGAAGAATGACCGGTTCATTTCTTCGTCGACCGCGCTGGACAGTGGTAACAACAAAGAGGAAAAGCACGTGAGCTTTGTCAGTCCCCAACTGAGTCCGGACAGTAGTCCGTCGAAGGGGAAAGATGGTTACGGTCGGAAGTGAATTCCTTTTCCCTTTTCTTTTCTGTGGAGGGCTAGAACCTTCATTTTTATGTCTTGTAATGGCGTTTCCTTGCCTCTATTTTTCCTTTTTTTTTTTTTTTTTTTTTTTTTTCTCACTCTCCTCTGATAAAGGAGACATGTTTGTAATTACCGCGAAGACGGATTTCTGTGCATTCAAATTGACTGCCGAATGGTTTTCCGAGCACCTGAGGGATTGAAGCCCTGGGGATGTCGATGGATTGATGATATGAATGATTCTTTCACGGCGTTTGATACTGGAATATGAATTAAATATCCACCACTATGTACATGCATTTCTTACTGTAGATCACATGTCGTACTTTAGCGAATGCTAGATGCCTGCAAGGCTGTAGAGTAACGTGACTTCGTATTCATTTCTGACTAGCTTCACTCTTCTTTCTTCTTTCTCTTTTTCTCTCTCTCTATCTTCAACTCCTCATCCTCGTCCAAATCCACTGCTATCTTCATCAATTTCTCCAATTCTCTGTCCAATTCGCCTCCTTCTCCTTATCTGGAATCTACATCCGAAATAACCCCGAAGCCGAGCCACCCCCCCGATTATGTATTCATCATCCTACTCCATCATGGCCTCCCGATCCGGGTTAAATTCTTTTCAGCAAGGACGAGAGAAACGCTCGGACTGGAAACGCGAAAGAAACGGGATAGAAGAATGATCTTCTTGTTTCTCCTCTCCTGTCCCCCTCTCACTCTTCATTCCTCTCTAAACCGGTCATGTCAGTGATATCACTCGTCCTCCTTTGCCTCTTGCACCTCCAATTCGCCTCCGCTTTCTTCTCCTGGCACAGTTTCCTGTACGAATTCGGCTTATTGGGCGCCCACCCGACCACCCCCTTCCATTCGTTTAGCATTGCGCCGCCAGAGGTGAATCTCCTGCGATGGGATCCCCGTTGCGAAGACGGTTATGTTCTGCTCAGTCCGCGCGGCCATTTCTATCCCGAGCCGGGGCCGTTAATCTACGATAATCGCGGAAACCTCGTCTGGGTCGAAAAGGACTATGGCATGATTATGGACTTGAATGTCCAGCGGTATCGAGACCAGGATTACCTAACGTTTTGGGTGGGGAAGGATGATGGAACGAGAGGCTTGGGGTCATACTACATGGTACGTAAAAAATCTTGGCTTTTTGTCGCGTGGTTTAATCTCCGCATTGGCTAATGTAGGTTATAATAGTTAAATTCATCGTACGACGTGGCCCATGTCGTTTTCCCTGCCAATGGTTTGCACGGTGATGTTCACGATTTCAAAATTACCGATGAAGGGACGGCATTGATGACTATTTACGATCTCGTGGAGACAGATCTCACCCCCGCTGGGAAATCGGGAAATGGTTGGATCTATGAGGGTATCTTTCAGGAAATCGATATCGAAACGGGCGACTTGATTTTCCAATGGAGCGCCGGCGATTACTACAATCTGGACGATTCGTACTTCGACATTGGAGAAAAGGGGTATGCGCCACACCAAGCCGGGGCCTACGATTACTATCATATCAATAGTGTTGAGAAACGAGCCGATGGATCGTATCTCGCGTCGTCCCGCTACATGCATTCAGTGACCTGCATTAGCGCAACAGGGGAGGTACTCTGGGTCCTTGGCGGCAAACGCAACATGTTCAAAGATCTGTCCGATGACGGCTCGGCCACTGGATTCACCTGGCAACACGACGCACGCTGGCACTCGGATCGAATCATCACGCTATTGGACAACGGCGCAAACGAACACGAAAAGACCGCCGACCATACCCGCGGCTTAATGATCGAGCTGGATTTCGACAACTGGACCGCCCGCACCCTGCACGTCTACCACAGCCCGGGACGCTTTAGCAGTCATTCCCAGGGTAACATGCAAGTCCTACCACGAACAGGCAACGTCTTCATCGGCTGGGGCAAACCATCCGCATATACGGAGTTCAGCACCGACGGGACCGAAGTCCTCTGCGACGCGCACTACGGCCCATCAATGTTCTTCTGGTTCGGATGGATTAAGTCCTACCGTGCCCAGAAAGCCAACTGGGTTGGCAAGCCTAGCTGGCCACCGTCTGTTGCGGTAAATGCTGAGAAGTCCTCGCGTGCAGTATACGTTAGCTGGAACGGCGCTACGGAGATTGCTGGCTGGCTCTTGCAGCAAACTACAAATCGTGCGTTAGGGGATTTCGAAACACTTGGCTACGAGCCGAAGAAGGGATTTGAGACGCGTCTTGAGTTGGCACCGGATGCGACTGTTGATGGATATTTCTACCGGGTTGCTGCGGTGGATTACAAGGGGGAGGAATTGGGGTATACCAGGGTTTTTGCCGTAAGTCCCCATTTACTGGATATAGAAAAGTATAAAGCTGACGATCTAGATCTCCGATATCACAACTCCATTCCCCGCCAACGCCGAACCAGACGGCGACGGCTTCCAGCAACTACTCATTGCAGCATGCATGGCAGGAGCTCTCCTAGCAGCCGCATGGAAGTACAAAAGACAAGTGATGGGGATGTACGCGTATTGTCGGCGGTTCGTATGGGGTGTCATGGATCGATATCGGTACCGATCATATCGATCGTATCGGAAGTAACCTAGTCCTTGGTTCTGGTTTTTGGTTTCGTCATGGCGTTATGATACCCGTTTTCATCATATTATCATCATCTTGTTCAAGTGTGTATTATATATTGGTTATATTGACATATGATATTGCATATAGATATCGATATAATACATATTGCATTGCATTGTGATGCTTAGTTTTATATTCTAGGTGCTGTATTTATATCAACCAACCTAGCTCTCTGCTCTCTTGCGTCTTTACTTGCGTACATACGCCTTTTGTCCCAGTGCTTACTGCAGTCCTCGTTGCTTTTCGCTCACTGGGCAGGTTTAGGGATGTCTCAGACAGTCTCAGTTCGGACTTGAACTTCGTAGACTAGTGTCAGAGCGTATACCCCGACTGCAAGTCGTGGCTGACGCCAGCTCATGATCTCTGTAAATGAACACTTGCTTTCAAATATTCTCTTTTTGCTGAAAGGAGCTGGCGATTGTGAACTGTTGACTCGTATACGGTAATCTCGATGGTGTGCATTGGCCCAAAGACAAAATTAAATGTTGCTCGTTCCGCAACCTCTGTAATCAAATTGGAATCCATGATCCTTCCGGCGTTGGGTTTATACTGGCCATCTAAATCATAAGATAAGAGGGACTCCAAATAAACTGGGTTCCCCAGAATCCAACCAACCTCGTCTTGGGGGTCAGTGGATTTCAAGTGTCTGCTCGCTTGATGAACAATATACATCGACTATGCCTCCCCCATGTGCTATAGTGTTTCGTACGTAGCGAGTAAAATCTGACATTCTGGGTATCGATTGGATCACTGTATAGAAGATTAAGGATCAATCGATTTGAGTGATGTTTTAGCACCGACTGTGATTTCAAGGGAGAACAGTTTCCCGTAAAATGGAAGTCCAAATGTTGGTTGAAGTGTCCTAGGGTTTTAGACTTCTGTCGCCCTTCTGCTGATTTGTTGCCTCTGTCATCCCTCTTGGATCCTCATAATATCTTTGTCATAGAAGTTGTAATGGCCATGTACCAAAAACCCATTCCTTTTTGCCCACCGAGCAGATAATGTGATACATCGCATGTTCAAGAGGCGGGGAGCGACCTCCCACATGTGGTATGTCTTGTGCTCAATATATTCGCACAGGTCTGTTTCTTCCCGATTCGACTAGTGCCGTTATACGCGACGCTGCTTTCTGACCATTCAGGGTCCAGGCTGGTTACATCGATGGCCTGTAATGCTTGAATTTAGATCCTCGGGGCTGGTGTGTAAGCTTCTGCGATTGCCGTTCAAAATGACCGAGAGGAACTTTCTTCACGAGCATGTCTGTTTATCATCTCTAGGGTCTTTAGTGTCTTTTACCCAGAGAAACTTGAGGTTGGGTTTTATGAGGCTCGTCTTGAGTAGTGTGATAGATGTTTGATGTTAGGAAAGCGCAACGCCATCGGCTGTCCCGCTTGCATTCCACAGGATTACAGTCGATTCAAAGTCGCCCTTGTTGTCTAGCCATCTAATCGCCACGAGCCCAGTATCTGTCGAGATAAAGCCGTATCTGGCTTGGTGTTGTTTTAGATAGATAGAAATTGATTTGCGAAAAAAACCTACTTGAAGTTCCGTCATTTCTTTGACCTTGGGAATACTAGCAGGAAGTGATAATGGTAGCAATGATCATAGTGGTGATGATGAGAATGGTATGGAGTTGGGAAATGAATGGTTGCAGGGAAATGGGGAGCTAGGAAGATAAAACATTGCATGCTTTCATAAAAACACCCATTCACTGTAGAATTCAGAATACTGATAATTGCTTGGTTAAACAATTCCATTCCAATCGATAATGGCTCAGGCTTCTCAAAACCCGTACAGCAAAATAATACAGTATATACAAACTCCGCCGGCGCAAAATGAAAAAAAGAAAACGGAAAGCGAAGAAGATTCATGCCCATCTGCGTGTCGCATTTTTGTCCCAGCTAATGGAAGCACAGTAAAGGTAGAGGAGAATGGAAAAGGAAGAAGACACCAAAATGTGATCGATCGAACAAATAACCGCTGGATGAAAGATCTTGCCGGCAACGATTGTCATGAAGAAAGATGGACGATGGTAGTATGCAGTATATTCCGATTCCAACCTTTTACTCCTGGCCGAATCCCAAGGTTTCCTCCACGGCAATAGACATCTTATGCTCAAGAGCATCATGCGTCTTATATGGAGGGAGATCCAGTCGGTTGAAGCTGTAAAATTCATGTTAGCCAATGTGCAACATAAAACATAGACAGAAAATACATACCAGGTATGCGACTTGGGCAATGCACCAGGATCTCCCGACTTTTCAATCGTAAATCGTCGGGGCCCATCAGAACCTTGGAGATCCTTGAAACCGTTGACCGGAATACGTGAGGTACCGGTGGTGAACTGAAGGAGACGAGACTTCTGCTCCGCATCCCAGGTGCGGACGATCTTCCAGAAGTTCTGGATAACATCATCTTGTTCCTGGTAGCCACGGTAGTCCGTGTGCTTCTTCCAGTCCTCCACATCAATATCCGCAATACCTCCGACCAACAGCTCCAATTCGCGTTCATCGAACACATTGACCAAGTCGGCCGGGATGAGTTCGTTGAAGCCAGACATGAACGCATCGAACTGCTCTTCAATACGCTTCTTGATCTTCCATTCCGTAACCAGCCTGAGACATAGTTAGAACCAGCTTATTGAAATCCATCACTAGGGCACAAAACTTACTCAACATATTGGGCCTTGTTCTCGTTGGTGACGGGAAGGTCCTGACCACCGGGCAACAGATCAATAGTCCGACGTTCTCCGAATTTCTCATCATCAACGGCAAAATTAGGCTCAATAATACCCTCGATATCATTATCCCTGTAAGATTATTGTCAGTAATCTAGTTCTCTATAGAATGCAGATATTGGTTAAACTTACAGGACCCATGTCAAGTTGCGGTGCAAGTCCTCGTCAACACCCTCCATATCCTGAAGCGTCACCTTCTTTCGGAGCATCATCTTATAGAACGCACCGATGAAGAACGAATCAAGGAAACGACGGTGGAAGATAGCCAGACCCACAACGCGACCAATGAACTTGAAGTAGTTCAAATGCTCTGGGTTCACGCCGGAGTGAGGGTTGATCTGCAGGGTATAATTATCGTGGGCGGAGTATTCGAAAAGACAGTAGAAGGGGTTAAACATTTCATGGGAAAGAAGGAAGAAGAATTCACTGCACGAAACTGGTTAGCAACCAAAATCCCCAAGAGACCTGAAAGAATCCATACCGAGAGAGACCACCATAGTCCAGACCATCTTCACCGTCAAACTTGATCATCAAACGTTTCTTCAGATCCGAGGCACTTTGCCGCATAATTTCGGCATACGAGTCCTCAAAGATGTTGTTTCGGCGCACCTTAACATGGCACTGGCCGGACATGATGCGCAGAGCGGGCTGCGAGCGGAAGTAAATCAGCTTGCGTCGGAAGTCCCGCTTGTACTGAGGAACACCCTGATCCAAGGACGATGGGAGACGAGGGTCGTCCCATGTGGTCGTCTTGGTGTTGTGATCCACAAAGTAGACACGAGCCGTGTTGGTCAGACGCATTTCCCAGCCACTGGGCAGCGGCCCCAATTGAGACACCGGCTGCTGCTGAATCGTGGTGTTGTTTCCACCTGCATTCTGTCCGTACATGCGAATGTACTGCTGTCGTCGGGGATCAACCCATGTCGTGGTCCGCGTGTTGTGATCAACGAAATAGGGCCGTCCCTCGGGGGTCGACCGTTGCTCCCATCCTGGCGGAAGCTCACCAGTGCCTGCAGTGGTGGCGCCCGTGGCCATCATGGAGACAGCGCTAGCACTGCCGCCCGGTGGGGTTTGAGCCTGGTGCTCCTGCAAGTTCGGCGAACTCGCGCCAGTCCGATCCTCCGGTAACATCCGACTCTGGTGGGCCCGACGCTCAAGCTGCATGTTGGCCTCCCGCTGAGTGCGCTGAGCATGTTCATTATAGTTATGCGATGGTCTCTGCCAGGTGGTCGTCCGGGTATTGTGATCAACATAATAGGTTCGGCCCAGGTTGTCCTCCCGACGTTCCCACCCGGTAGGTAAACGTCCTTGCTGATCTTCGAACGAACTGAGGTTGGTAGTGCGGGAACTTTGGCTGTGGGGGTTTTGCACAGCTCCGTTGACGGGAACCACTAGGCTCGATGGCCTTGTGGCCGACGACATGCGCTGATTCAGAGACGCACTCGACGCGGCCGCTGAGGACGGATCGCCAGCAATGGGATGTGAGGATGCCGTGACCTGCGGGACGAGTCCGGTCGATGATGAGGACGGAATTTGTGACCGACCATTTTGTTGAGTGGGATTCGGTGTAGATAGATTGGTGGAGAGGTTGATGATGAGCTTTCCATGCACGACTAGGTTATCATTTGACTTTTTCAGATCTCTCGTGAGCATTTCTGAATAAAAAAAAAATTTAAAAAAAAGGCGCGCAAAGGTTAGCTTAAAAATAGACATGGGGTGATTTGCGAACAGAATGACGCACCATCACCACCCATTTGTACATCAATCACATCTCCCATCCGCACGTTGATGACACCAAGGAAACCCTGATCCTTCTTTTTGAACTTCTTCTGGTCGAAAATCTGGATGGCAAGGATACTGTCTTCGTTGACCCGGCTGCACATTGAAGATTGACGACGGTCAGCTTATAACTGCTAGGGTTATAATTCTCGAGAGAGTAGATGGGTATGACATACAGGTCGAACATCTCATTCCAGTATGGGTTCAACGTTTTCTTGATCACAGATGTCGTGTGGGTTTGCTCACCCCCGACGGTGGCCACGGCAAACGGATCGGGAAATCCTACAATGATTTGGTCAGCCGACAAAGGAGGAACAATGCAGGTCGATTATCAAAGGAACCAGACGTACGGAATACATCGCGTTTGTATAACCCATCCGCCGCGATAACTGCGGAGTCGAGTCAGCTTCTCCGTTGATGGTTTTGAGGACAGTTAGTTGGTTTTGCTTACTTGTGAGCCGTAGATTCGGCTGGCTGTAACCATCATCCGTTAGATTGGACCCGACTAGAAAAGAAAGGAAGTGAAGCACGTACGCAGGTAGATTGGAGCCCATTCTGTGCCACACGGGAAACGCTCACAGTACCACACCTCTGAGAGCAAAAGGGCCGATCAAGGCAAGCCTAGCGGGGAAACTGCGGCGTGCGCATCCACCTCTGCTGTCCGGCAAAAGAACAGAACACACCTCTGAGTGCTGCTAGTATTCGGACGGGGAAAGGCAAGGCGACGATGGTATGGGCGGGGAAGAAAGGACCGAGGAATGGGTCGAATCGATCGGGTGGGTTATGTCTTAGAAGAGATCGTCATTTAACGCCTGAAGGGCTGATTTGACGGCCAGCGAAAACGACAAACCGACGGCCGCGAGAATGCCGAGTCGGTAAATCAGGAGATCTCGCCCGATCTGAAGTGGGCGACGAGAACGAACAAAGTGACACTCAAAAAAGGCGAAAATGTAGATATCGGAAGATAGAAAGATAATAGAGAGTGAGAGAAGACGGAGAGAAAAGGAAACGAGAACGAAGAAGAAGAAGCGGCGCGGACTCTCTTGGAGGGGGCTGAGCACACTAACTACTGGTCCAGCAGTCCTGACGTTGAACTGCCGCCAATGAGGCGCTTAGCGAGGGGCGCTGGGCGGAGTAGCCGGAGTAGCAGCTGTGCTCTGTAGTAGTTGTTGTTCTGTAGTTGTGTAGTAGCAGTAATTCAGGCAATAAAAAGAACTGAGATAGATGAAGAGTTTGAGTGGGAGAGATGAGAGGGATGAAAACCGAGAGAGAAAGTGAGAGAAGACAAATGGTTCGGCCGTTTTGGTCGCCGGGTTAGTCAGGAGGCTATAAGCATGGTTGACCGAGCTCTGCAATTATATACCTCACTCGAATAACTAGTGCCCTATAAGCTTTTCTAGAACCTTCAATCCATTGTTTTCACATTACATTTACTATCACTAATTATGTACTCGTAGTAGTTATTCGCTTGTACGGAGTATACAGACTATCGACTTAGGCTTCATGATTTCCCTTTTCGTAGACCGCTTACTGCATTGGTCCTGGTCGATTCCAGCCCTATGATTCATTACCTCGTCTTCTCTTCTTCTCCTCGTCACCTACATCCTTTGCTAACTTATCCACTGTAAACATGGCCGTGACTCTCAGCTAGAAAACTGCGAGACACTCGCCCAGTGTCCAAGAGCTGCAGAGTACCCCAGCCTACGTGAACGTCTATCCAGGTCTTACTCAAAGCCCAAAACCAGATTCACCTTCACGATGGCAGGGCCCGATGGGCTTTGGTGTTCGTCATGTCAACGACAATGCTCCATTTTCTCTCTTGGACGACGATAACCAAAAGTTCTGGCACAGCACGCGTACAGAATCAGGACACATTATTGAAAAATACAACACAGGGCGCATATCCTTCTACGAATGGCTCCTAGTCATCGAAAACCCCGATCCACCAACCCCCATCCCGCTAACTGTCGCCTGTATGCCAGGCCGCTTCTATGCCCGAGGCCAGGAAGAGCGGGTGTGCGTGTATGGGTTGTATCCGTACTGCTACCCTAGCATCCCAGACCCATGTCCTGAAATCTCCTGGAGCAAGAAAGAAAGCCCAACGAAGTCACAGATTGCCAGCGTAGTTCACGCCCTTTCGAAACTGGCCAACGTCCGACGAATCAACTTTATGCCGGCTGCTATTGTGGTTGAGCTCGTTAGTGATGATGGTCGTGAATATCCACGTAACTAGTTCGTTGTTGAATATTGTGACTAATCGACTGACTACATAGTTATCATCATGCTTCGGACTCGTTTTTCAACTCCACGCGAGATCAGACGCGCGAGCGTGAAGACCCAAGCCAGTATCCCGCAGGTCTGCTTCCTCAAGATGCAACGAATTACATCCATGAGCCTGAATGGGGTATGTTCAGTCCAGGCATGAGAGTTTCAACCGCACCTGCTGCAGACTCTCGACCCATGACATCTGGCATTTTTTTGCGAAAAGGAGATACCCAGTGTATCACAGTGGCAAGCCATGCTTTTCCGGACACACAAGAGGTGTTCCACCCCGCGCCACACGGTGACAAAATCGGGGATATTATCAAACGACATCCAGAACTAGATACAGCAATGGTGCAGCTCACGCCTGCCAATTCCCACCGGTTCACTAACAACACATACTTCCAAGCTGAGCCACCCAGACGCCTAGCTCTATCTTCCGACATAACCCCCGGGACATGGTTCGAAGCCGACGGCATGAACACAGGCTTGCTGTCCTTCCTGTGTTTGGGAAAAGCCCTCGAGAAACCTGCACGCCCAATTACTGACATCCCCGCTGACGAGTGGAAACAAAGCACCTTCTTCAATATTTTTGGTACGAGGAGTCCGCAAATAATGGAAGGTATTTATGGCGCACCACTTGTGGAGGCGGGGACTGGACTTGTTGCCGGGCTTTTGCATTCAGCAAATGGAGTTTGGGCCGAGTGCGCTGCGCTCGATGACCTTGTTGCTGAAAGGTGGGGGAGTCGCTTAGGGTAACCTTTTCTTCTCTTGACATGGCTTCCATGGATTTCTATGGCGTTTAACTGGGGCACTGTGTTTCTCGGAGTTTGATAAGGACTGTGAGGTGCTCTGGTCATGTTTCTGCCTTTGACAAACTAAGTAGGTAATATATAAATTAAATCTACGAAGTTATGGGCCAAAAGACATCGTACTTGAAGGCCAGGAAAGTAAAACTTGTACTCCCACGGGTATTTTATGTATCTATTAAAGTAGACGCTCAAGACAATTTGGAGTACGGGTAATCTGGATGAACGATTCTGTCCCAATAGTATGAATGCCAATATAAGAATATGATATCACAGAAAATAAAGAAAGCAAAACTTCTGATATCAATCCATCCATGTCGTTCCTCAGTCTGCTGCTTGATAGTGGTTTTATCGTACAGTAACACCCCAGCCTCCCTTAACTCCAAAGAAACAATCCAACGAAGTAGCCGCTTGTGCACTGGGGAGAGCATTTTTGCTCCTCTTGAAGCCGCCCTCTTTTCTCTAGTTTGCCCCATCCTTATGCACGCAGTCTTGGCGTAAGAGTTAATGCACGGGTTTGGGCCCGATTAGTACGGTGCGTAGCCTCGACCGCGACCCCGATAGCCGCCTCCACGGTATCCGCGAGGTGCAAAGCCTCCCCGGCCATAGCCACGTCCCCGGAAGCCTCCCCGACCACGTCCCCGAGCCATACCGGGCAGATTCGTTCGCTTGGGAACAACCTGGTGGAACCAATATTAATATCTGAAGCGATATCGGAGACTCGTAGCAGAACTCACCTTCAGATTTCTACCACGGAAAACACTCTCGTTCAGGATAAGTGCCTGGGCCACGAGACTAGGCTCCGCGAATTCCACATAGGCGTATCTATAGCACGAAACAGTCAACACACGTCCAACACCCCATGATACCGTTATCCGCAATTATCCAAAACATACCCCTTAGGCTGGCCGGTGAATTTATCCAACAGGATCGTAACGCGGTTTATCGAGCCGCAGCTCTGGAAATGCGCCTGGATCTCCTCGGGCGAAGCAGCGTAATCGACATTACCGACGAAAACACTCCGGGCATCGATCTCTTCTTTGTTTTCTGCCAAGCTCTCCGTCTGTTGGTCAAGGGTGGATTGCATCTCGCGCAGTTTTGCCGCCTCGGATTCCATCTCTGCTACCCGCTTCTTCATCGCCGCGATTTCTTCCTATATTAAAGAGATTGTTAGCACATGTCTTTCCGGGCATAATAGAAAGGAAATGGGGATAGCAGCAAGCACTGGAATTGCAAGCATACCTCATCATCACCACCCTCCTCCTGCTGGGGATTCGTATCCTCCACGGGCACATCCTGGATCTCTTGCCCTTCCGTCGCCATATTGATTAGGGTAAAAAGAGTAAAAAGAGGGATTTAGGGGTTTTCTCGAATAAAAGAAAGAAGAAAATTCCAGTTAATTTGATCCACAGAGTCGGGAAAGGCCCCGAGCAAGAAATGGTGGAGAAGCAATGATGACTTTCTGCTGGTCTGGCCTAGCGTGCCGCGCGGATAAGATCTTCTGGTCTGGAAGAATACAATATCCGACCAAGTAGAGAACAAATGCGGCTCCAATTGAATTGAGATATAGATAAGAAGCAATTGTCACCTGGAGGAGGTGAAGGAGTTACAAGCAGGAAAAAACGGTGATGTCGACTGGGATCGACGCCAAAGTCACAGTTGCCTGTTTGGGTTTAGCGGCTTTTGTCATCAACACGGCCTTGAGTATTGAATATAGGACGAACAATGGCATATTTATTCACTACTATTTGCTAGGAATGTAGCCTTTAAGTTGAATTATAAGTGAATATTGTCTACCTGGCAACAATGCTAAATGAACACGCAAGAGCCAATTCATAAATCTAGTATTACTGACGAGAACTCGACGCTGGAATCAAATAAACATGGGCAAACGTCTGGGATATATACAATCGAGCGAGAACAACAAAGGCATAATTCATGAAGCGGGAACGGCGTTTTTACGGAAAGACACCTTCTCGACCGCAACAGTTTCGGCTCCGTTGGCATCCGTCTTGAGCTGATAGACATAAAGCACAAGCACATCGCCTTGGATCTGTAAAGGATCAGTATGCGCGCGACATTTAGGTATTCCGCGAAACTTACATCCATCAAGCAGAAACTGGGTGTAGGATCCTCTCCCTCAGGCCAATACCCCGTGCTCATGGCTCCGGTAGCACTTCCGGGATTCACGAAGAAACGACCTTCCATCTCAAACGCCTCGAAGCGATGTGTACCTCCCCACAGCAAGATATCGACATCCATCTGACGTGCGGCGATGAGTAGGGCGTCCGCATCTCCCGAGGGAATGATGGTGTGGCCATGCGTAAAACCGATCCGGAGGCTACCGTGTGTGACGACCTTGGAGAGAGGCAGATTGGGCGAATCGACATCAAAATCACCTTTGACTAATTGTAGATCGGGGGCGGCTCCGCGGAGGAGCTCGAAGGTATCGCGGTCCGTCAGGTTACCCAGACAGAGGATCTGGCCGATCTTGCCTGGCGTCAAGAGCTTTTTGAACTGGATTGTGTCAATCGAATAGCCATAGATATATAGCGAAATACTCAGAAAAGAAATGCGACGCGCACCTTGGCAGGGAGATCCTAGGGACAAGTCAGCGACCTTCTTCACTCACGGAGCGAACACGAAGCCACCACTCACGGGAGCTCTGTCAGGGATGAAAAGGTCACCGATGACCAGGACTAGACGAGAGGCCATCTTGATTATAATTCAGTGGATAAAGGGTTTAAGAGCGCATTCCACATAGACCAGGGATAATTGTAGGACGGAGAACTGGAGAAGCGCAGTCCGCAGTCTGTCAATAGACGATGTCCGTCCATTGAAGCTTTGCGGGGGGAGCTAGCAGCCACGTGATATAGCAGCCCTACGTATTTACGATACAACAGTCGGTCTGCAAGTGTCTGCAATGCATTTAACGAAACCAGCTAATAGAAGTCAGAGAATATATCATAAACTATCACAATTGGACAGTAATTGGTGCTGTTCTTGCAGTGGTCTGCAAATATGCATGGTATTCGTAATACGGACATAGCATACAAACGCCGTCCGGAGATACCGACTTGATGGAGTTTTCTAAACGAAGAATACTAGCTACTAGCTAAAGAATAGCCGGGGTGATGCCGTTAAAGTCAAGTAGGCTATCATTCAACATGGGCGAGAATTGGCCATTGTCAATCCTCTTTTTTTTTTTTTTTTTTTTCCCTCTTTGGACGTGCGTAGTTCTCACTCGGACGATATGCGAACCGGCATTTGAGCATGTACTAATCCCGACATAAAAGGAGACAATGGATGCTTCAGACTGCATAAAGAGAGTCAGTTTGTATATAAATAGAATTGAGCAAATGCCTTGATATATCTGAGATCTTTTCACTTCTTTTCTTCACTCACTTTACCAGGGCCAATCTTGCGCCGGTGATTCCTATCCCAAAAAGGAAATTTTCATATTCTCTGCCCTGGATATTATATTTTATAAGGATTTTATACCTCGGAATCGAAACCGAAAGCCACGAGAATGCCCGACAGTCGCCAACGCCTGAGTTTGATCTCGAGGCACCTGTCGGATCCGGAGGCCGAACTGAACACTCCGTTTTCGACCGAGAGATTCCAGAAGCCCCTCCTCCCACCGCTCACCTCTTATAATCCACAACAATCTTCTTCTACAACCACCTCTTCTTTCTTTACAACATCATCATCACCAGCTGCCAACATGTCCACTCAAGCTCCTCACCCGACTCTCCTCATCCCCGGTCCCATCGAGTTCGACGATGCGGTCCTCCACTCCATGGGCCACTATGCGTGAGTACCCTTCGACCGAGAGATGAAGAAAGACGAGAAAAGACAAAGACAAAAGGAAAGGACCATAGAAGAAAGATGCTAACGTCAACAGTGAGTCCCACACAGCTCCCGGCTTCGTCAAGACCTTCGGAGAGACCTTGACTCTCGTTCGCAAACTTTTCCAGTCCTCCAACCCCGCCGCTCAGCCCTTCGTCGTTTCCGGCAGTGGTACCCTCGGCTGGGACATGGTCGCCTCCAACTTGATCGAGAGGGGTGAGAACGCGCTCGTCCTGCACACCGGTTACTTCGCCGACTCGTTCGCTGCTTGCTTGGAAACCTACGGCGCCAACGCCACCCAGCTCAAGGCCCCCATCGGAGACCGCCCCTCGCTCGAGCAGATCGAGCAGGCCCTCAAGGAGAAGACCTACAAGCTCCTCACCATCACCCACGTCGACACCTCCACCGGTGTCCTCAGCGACGTCAAGGGTGTCACCGAGCTCGTCCGCCGCGTCAGCCCCGAGACCCTCGTCGTCGTCGACGGTGTCTGCTCCGTCGGCTGCGAGGAGATTGCCTTCGACACCTGGGACATCGACGTCGTCCTGACCGCCAGCCAGAAGGCCATCGGCTGCCCGCCCGGACTCAGCATCGTCATGACCTCGCCCCGCGCCATCGACCGCTTCCGCAACCGCCAGACCCCTCCGGCCTCCTACTACGCCTCCATGGCCAACTGGATGCCTGTCATGCAGAACTATGAGAACCTCAAGCCCTCGTACTTCGCTACTCCCTCCACCCAGCTCGTCCACGCCCTCCACACCACCCTGACCCAGATCACCTCGCGCCCGCTGTCGGAGCGCTTCGCCACCCACACCCAGGCCTCGGACAGCGTCAAGGCCGCCGTCGCCGAGCTGGGTCTGTCGCAGCTTGCTCCTAAGCCTGAGAACCAGGCCCACGGCATGACTGCCATCTACCTGCCCGAGGGCCTCTTGCCCACCGATGTGCTGCCCCTTCTGCTGAAGCGCGGCGTCATCTTCGCAGCCGGTCTGCACAAGGAGATTGCCACCAAGTACATCCGTTTCGGTCACATGGGTGTCAGTGTCACTGACCCCAACCGCAACCACGTTAACTCGGCTATTGCTTCTCTCAAGGAGGCTTTCTCCGAGGCTAAGCAGGCCAAGGGTCTGTAAACGTGCGAAAAGAAAGAAGTAATTAAAAAAAAAAAAAAGAAAGAAAGAAAAAAGAAAGAAAAAAAAGAGTTATATAAGTAAATAGCAAAGCATTACGAATACATGAATCAATATTAAATCGGATCTACCAAGGAAACGATTGTCCAGCGAATAAAACCCATCAATCATTCAGTCAATTGATATCATCCACTGCAAAACTATGCTAACAAGCAACAACGATGATGAATATAAAAATAAGCAAACAGCATCACCCTCTCCAGCCACTCAAAATGCTGTAAAACAACACTATGCAATCAAAAAAAAAAAAAAAAAAAAAAAAAAAAAACAGAACAGAAAAAAGCCAACTTATTGCAAGGAATATAAAAGCAGCAGCAAAACTAATAATGACCAGAGAGGGCATGGTGAGCGGGGGGGGTATGGTATAAAATGATACGATCATGGCTCTTTTCCAACCATCTTTACAGGAAAGGGACGAATAAAAAATCATGCGCGATTATCATGCTTCTGCTTCCCCTCTGCGCAATGCAAGAAGGGCGCGGACGTCGGTCACGTATTGTAATGCTTCTAGCATCGGGATCAGGTGAAGTAGGCCGTTATCTGTTGGGTCGTTGATCCAACCTTCGATTGGAATGGCGTTATCTGGCTATGTTAGCTTGAATTTGTACAAGGAATGGGGGAGGAACGTACCCTCGTGAAAAATATAGCTCATAGGGCTGTTATCCAAGATCATCACCTTGCTCAAGTCCGGCTCCACGGCGCTCAGATCTTTTATATACGCCCCGTTCCGAAACGTACAATGTTGACGGTAATATCGCGCCTGGAAATACTTTCGCTCTTGTTCCAGCCAGTCAATGACCGGATCGGCGTATTCCTGGACACTGGCCGTGAAGACTACCAGTTTGAACCACTTGCAGACTTTGCGCAAAAAGTCATCACAATGAGGTCGTTTGTGGACGTAGTAGAGAATAGGGTGCTGCGGTCCTAGCATCGTGGGCGGTCCGCCTGGCGTGAGAGCGGTGGTCATGGGTGTTGACAGTTTGACCTCGACCATGTGACCGCTAGACATGCGGCCACCTTTCGCCAGCGAGTGTATGAGGGTTTCATCGAGATCCAGAACAAGAGTCTTCTGCGGAATTTTGGCATTGCGCGGAGCCGCAGTGTACGAAGGCAGACGTGGAGGAATCAGCGGTCGTGGGGGAGCGGGTGCATGTGGGTACTTGGTGATGCGATGAACGGAAGACGATGGAGACGTGGGCGACTTGATACTATCCAGACTGACGGACCCTGCCCGGGAACCGCCATCATGCGATGGTTGCCGCAGATCGGCGCTCTGGCTCCGACGTTGTCTTTGTCGCTGCAGGGTTTCTTCGTTGTGCAATTTGATCCGAATTGAACGACGGGGGGCCTCCGAAGCTTGGTCCGAATTGTTCACTTTAATAGACGTCCGACTCTTGCCGCTAGAAGTGAGACCCTTCACAACGCTCCCTTCCGATTCAGAAGTACTCGACGCGATCGACTCTCGTGGGATATGGCTCTTGGGTTTCCGTGTACTGCGACGGTTGCGCGCATCTCCTTGCTTGCCTCCGCCTTTACTCGCCCTCTTTCTATGCGAGCCTCTTGCGATGGATCGTCGGAGCTTTCGTACCGGAGCCATGGGGGAATAGTGACCGTCATCGTCTCGGAAGCATTGCGCCGCGAAGACTCCTGGAGCCGCCAATGTAGATAGAATGAACTTGATTGTTTCCGTAATCGCATCAAATATACGCTGCGCAATTGATCCTGGAGTGCTTCTCGTAGCCAATGGGCCGTCCTTCTTGAATTCGCGTAGCAGTAACGGCGACTTCTCGTCCAATACAGGACCCCCAACAGTATCGGCTATGTCCTCGGTCGATTCGGATATATCGCCATCCTGCTTTTCCAGAATGTTATTCGAAGAAACCTCGTCGTCGCTGTAGGACCGGTGCTTTCCGACATCGTCCGGCGGACTCTTGGATGGTGGAACGTTGTCTCCTTGCGATCGGGAGCGTTGACGGATGCGATTCGAATTGGAAGACTGGCCAATGACTCGAGACGAAAGGATATTCAGCGAGTTCATTTTCCAGCACGGCCCATGAGCGTCACGGCTGGCGCAGGTGTCTAGAAAGAGGGAGAGCGCGGAAAAGAGGCTAACCGTCAGCGAAGTTCCAGCCACGAGGTTTCACCGTCTGATTGATCTTATCAACTCTAACCGGGGTAATGGCAGATCATGACAGGGTATCAGAGGGGGGGGGGGGATAAAACAAAAAGAGAAAATCCAAAGGGCATTGCGATACCAACCTCAATGCGCCAGTCTTGACAACCCGGACAGTACCTCGGGAACCACCACCGCGACGCTGTTTGTTGTAATTGTTTGCTGCGACTACCTAGCGAATGGGCAGAAGAGCATCCAGAATAGGGATCATAGACGGATTATAACAGCGGTAGTTATAAAGAAGCAAAAAATGTGAAGAAAAGGTATACAACTGCCCGAGTCGGAAATGATGATGCCAGCAAAACAGTAGTAGTAGAGAGAACGGTGTGGGGGAAAGTCGTCAGTGGTTCTTGTAGGCGGGCGGAACAAAAATGATTGAACCTCCGACTCATACCACCACTACTACACCACAGTTACGACGACTCTCACCACAGCAGCTGGATAAAGGAAAAGACTGCTGGAGGTGTCCGTCTTACTTGAGGTTTTTTGAGTGGTGTCCAGTTGAAACTGCTTGGTATGCTCTCTGGCCATGTTCGTGGGTTGTATTAAGACTCATCAAAGAACTCACAGAACTACATATAAAATGCCCTCCACGTCACTGGCCTTGACGCCCGGTTTGGCGTCGTTTCTCAAGTCGCTAAAGACGAACCAGATCGATACTTCCATTGACAATTTGATCTCGTGCGTTTCCCGGCGTATTGCTCTACTAGAGCCCCTCTACTAACCTTGCACCCCCACTAGACTGCTCAAGCGAAGACAAATTCGTCACTCGAGATCATGCGCAACTGCTACGGCTTACCTCCTCCTTCGTGTTATTTCGGCTTGTCGGACTACAGATGTGGTCAAGTTGATCGAGCGGGTACAGAGTGTGGGAAGGCGTCTCGTGGCCGCGCAACCGCGAGAGATGGTGGTGGGCAACATCGTTCGACGGGTTTTGGGTCTGATTCGCGACGAGGCAGAAGATGACAGAGAGGCGGATTTCAACCTGAGTGAAGCTGGCTCGGAGAGTCAACCGCAGACCCCTCGTGTGCCTGATGGTCGGTTGCGCTGCAACCCTCTTCATGAAAGATTCAAGACTGACTCATATTCTCTTCAGACGCTTCGGATATTCCATCTGCTCGTCTCGATGGATCGGCCGCCAGAACTTCATTGACATCCATGTTCAGCCTTCTTTCTCACCCAGAGCCCGAACCCTCGCTCCCCGGTACCCCCTCGTCAGCCTCCCCCTCCGGCAGAGTGCCCGGCCCTAGCAAGGACATCCGCGCAGAAGTTATGGAAGGAATCAATGAGATTATCGATGAGCTGGGACAAGTCGACGATCAGATCTCGGCCTATGCGCTCGACCATATCCACTCGAACGAAATCATCCTCACCCATACTTCCTCGACAACCGTTCAGAAATTCCTCCTCAAGGCCGCGGCCAAGCGGCGCTTCACTGTTATCATTGCCGAGTCGTTCCCGAATAACCATGAGGCTACGCATTCGACTGTCAGCGGGGCCAGTGCCAATGACGAGGAGACTCTAAGCACCGAATCATTCCAGAAACCGCTCATCGCCATGGGCATCACTATTATTCTGATTCCCGACTCGGCCGTCTTTGCCCTCATGTCTCGCGTCAACAAGGTTATCCTGGGTACGCACTCTGTCCTGGCCAACGGTGGACTTGTCGCGGCAGCAGGCACTCGAGTCATTGCCCGTGCAGCCAAGGTGCACCAGACTCCCGTCGTGGTAGTCAGTGGCGTGTACAAGCTCAGCCCGGTGTACCCGTTCGACTTCGAGTCGTTGATCGAGTATGGAGACGCCAGCAAGGTGATTGGATACGAGGACGGTGATCTGGTTGACCAGATTGATGTCCAGAATCCGCTGTACGACTACGTTCCTGCGGAGTTGGTCGATCTTTACATTACCAATCTGTGGGTTCCTTCTTCTTTTCTAGATCTCCAGAAGACGAGTACAACTGACTTGACTTTACTACAGGGGCGGCCATGCGCCATCTTATCTCTACCGTATCGTGTCGGATCACTACCGCAAGGAAGACATTCACTTCTAATTATGTTGCGGACAAGAAAAAAAGGCATATGGAAAAGGACAATGAAAATGGCGCTATTGTTTTAATGGATAGATTTCGATGATTCCAATATGGATGACGGTATGAATATGAAGTGACGATACCCAGACATAGAACGTCCACGGCAACGTAGATGCGCATACTCCGTGGAGTAGAACTTGTCGTAGAACACGAGTACAATGAATCTCATAGATCCCAGGTCTTACAACTACCAAGTCTAGGACCGACACCGGTGCACGATTAAAAAGAAAAAGAAATGTTTATTCAGGGCCCCTTTCCCAAAGAAAAAAAAACAATCATGGCGCCATCTTTTTATGAGTATCAATCGTAGTAGCTGCACAATGGTTTTGCAGTGTCATTCGTCCTGAACCATAATAATTTCCAGACCATAGATCGGACAGATCCCATGACTTAATTCATTGTTCCGATTCCTTTTTCCATGGCATGGGCCCCTCGTCTTTTCGTCGCATCCACACCCAAATTCTTTACGAACGGGGCTTCTCCTTCTTCTCCTTCCAGAGAGCGAGCAGACCGACACCAGAGACCTTGACGACCTTGAAACGAACACCGGGAATATCACCCTTGGCCTTACCCTTACGACCGAAACCGGCAAGGAGGACCTCGTCGTTCTCGTCGATGAAGTTAAGACAACCGTCGTTGGGGACTGTTGAATCATACAGTCAGCATATATCACCAAATATCGACCGAAATGCGCCATGGTTCCCCGTTATCATTCCACTCTTTCACCCTCCATATTTTGTCTCCAGCGCTCTTCTCGTAATCCTCCCAACCATGACAGACGTAGAAAGGGGGAAAAAAGTGTAAAGAAAAAAAGGATTACCCACCGAAAGCGGTGACCTTCTTGCCGTTCTTGATCAACTGGACCTTGACACACTTCCGAATGGCGGAGTTGGGCTGCTTGGCCTCAACACCGACCTTTTCGAGGACAATACCCTTGGCGTGGGAGGCACCACCGAAGGGAGACGACTTGTAGGCGGTTCCGAGAAGGCGCTTCTTGTAGTGCAAGTCGGCCCAGCGGTTGTCACGGCGGGTGGTCGCGAGCTTGCGCGCGGCGTTGAGTCCTCTAGGCTGGCCCTTACCCATCTTGGCGTATTATGTTCGAACGGACGGTCAACTGTGAGAATCGAGAACTGTTAGAATTTTGTCTGGTGACTTGTAGGTTGATAAGAATCTCCGGGGAGAGGCAGCGGTTGTCGTGGTGTGGGTTTTGTCCCATGACATTTCGAAATCCAGCCATTTTGGCATATCCAAATTCGAGCTCAAAAACTGACAAACCCACGACCGCGACAACAACAATAACGACCTGTACGTACCGACTGAAAAGATATCGCCTAAAGGCCTGATGGGGTGTTTGTCGAAATGGTCGAATGTCGAAGGGTCTCGCTAAAGGCGCTCGAGAGCCGAAAATGTTCTCCTGTGCGCCGCTCGCCCTAAGGTCCCGCTAAGCGAGTCCGGACCGGATAAATAGATATCCCGCTCTTATCGATAACACGTATTCCCCCTTTATCAGTTGACGATAAGAGACGACGTGGAGTACAAGACATCATTCCATATTAAAAAGTCAAGATATGGCCAGCACATCCAAAGACAGTCCTCACCATTTGAGGAAAATTAGCTCTCAGCGTCTCCCACCGCCATCTCTGTTCCAAGGCCCTCCGTCTCACAATGCATCCAATCTATCACTTGCTCAGCCGCCATCGAATGTAGGATCTCGAGGAGCCAGCCAGCCTCCGCCATTGCAGCGCAGTCGCACCCCTCGTGCTCATGATTCTTTCAGCACCCAAAGCCATTCGCTATCGCCGTTTCGGTCGCGCGCGCAGTCTAAGGGCGAAGTGGATAGCTCAGATGCGATCTGGCAGGAAATGCAAAGTGCCCTCTCCGAGGTCGAATTAAGTGCCGTGACTCGAGAGCATGTTTTCGGGGAAAAGCACTCAGAGGCATTGGAGGATCTGCGACGGAAACAGCTGACGCTCGCGCAGGCGTGGGCTCGGAGTGAGGCGGATGAAGTGGTCGACACATCGGAGCGCCGTCCATCGTTGCAAGGGCAGTCTCAGAATCCGAACGTTACAGCAGAGGATATTAACCATCGGAACCTGGATGAGGAGACTGAACGAGATATTCTGTTGGCGCGTGAGAGGCGGGAAGCCAATGACCGGTACTTTGATCGGGTCAACAACGGTGTGTTGGATGTGGTGGCCAAACTTGAAGAAGTTGCTCAGGCTATGCGTGCTGTGGAGAGGGAGAGCAAGGATATTTGGAGTGACACTGACAGTATGACTACTACTACTACTACTACTACGGCGCCGTCCACTACCAATGCCGGGGGAGAGTTATAATTGCATTCAAGGAGTGCATTCCCCAAACCGTTGTCTAGAAGCCTCTTCATCCGGACGTACGGCTGCCCTCTTAATCGCATAGACATTTCCTCATTGAAAGTCGGCTGCTGCTAGAAGGGAAGCTTGCTCTTCTGGCCATGGCCAGTCACTATATAATATAGCACTTGTATAATAATACATACATAGAAACTAATAATGGATATAGGTAATCATAACGCTGTTCATAACAAGGGTATATACAATACACAGAGCATCTGCTCAACTTTTCCTCTCCAATAACCACAACCCATATTTACTCTCTCTTCACGTACTTCATCGCAGCATTCCACCCCTCCGCAACAGTCTCCCGCGCATCTTCCCACCGACTCTCATGCGCCTTTCGTACCAGCGCCTCCACTTCCTTATTCCAGCGATGCTTCAACATATCCTTCGTAGTAGGCTGCTCCCGCCGAGATGCCCCATATTCCGTATTCCGTCTGAGGTCTTGATCTTCGGGAATGAATCGCCGGTCGTATGCGCCTACGGGGGATGCGATCCAGTTGAGGGTTTGAACTTGTTCGCGGATGGTGTTGCGTTGGTTGATGCGGTTGGTCTGGTGTGTTTGAACTGTGATATAGAGGACTGAGGTTGTTAAGGCGAATCCAGCGAACTATTGGGGAATTGGTTAGTGGGTTTGTTCGTGACGAGTGTTTTTGGTTTAATCAAGGGTTAATAAGGAATTGGTCCAACGTACGAAGCCGGTGAAGAAGCCCATATCCTCGATTGTTTGGGGACGATAGTTACTTCTTGTATACTTCAAGGTTCAGTCTTAGTTTAATTTTGGTATGACTGAATAGCGCTTTGAACTTGTCTGCAATTGGCGGCGGTCCTTGCGAGATAGTGGAGATGGAAGCGGCGGCACTCGAGACGAAGCTATAATTAGCCTGTATGCTAAATCTCGTCCTGTAATAGCAGCACTTGGAATTCGTCTTAATGGTAAATTGATAAGCAGAAGTATACAAAGATATCTTCTGTAGAAAATCAAGACGTCTGAATCTGCGGCGTTCCGGAGCGGAAACTCGCTCTCCGATTGGCCCGCTGCGGCTCCGGCTCCCAGAAATCGAATTTCTGCCATCACTTCAACCGATCTCGACAACGTCCAGAACTCCCTGCGGTCCCTTTCACAACTGGAAGTCAATTGACTGACTGTTTTAACACGATATCTATTCCCATTCGAAGCCGTCAAGCCCTTTTTTCACCCCACAACACTGAATCGAGCGAAAGCAGACCCGTGAAATTCCCGGCCTCGATCTCGACCTCGACCTCGAAAGACAAACACCATGGCCGGCAGCGCAAACAAATACCGTCACCTCAACCGTGACTCGGCTCACCGTCAGGCATTGCTTCGGAATCTGGTCACATCTCTCTTCCAGCACGAGTCGATCACAACAACATGGCCCAAGGCCAAGGAGGCCCAACGATTGGCAGAGAAATTGATTACCCTGGGCAAGAAGAACACCGAGACTAGCAGGAGAACAGCACTGTCGACTTTCTACGTATGTTCAGTGGAACTTCTTTCTTCTTACATTTGGATCTTTATATACCCCGCCTTGAATGCGCAGCTAACATATTGAACGCAAGACTCCACATGATATCCTCCCCAAACTCTTCGGCCCCCTCCGTGAACGCTATGCGCAACGCCCAGGTGGTTATACACGGGTATTGCGAGTCGAACCCAAGAAGGCGGACCAAGCTCCCAGCGCCATCCTCGAGCTCGTCGACGGACCGAAGGATATGCGATTCCATCTGACTGCCCGGACCGTTGCGCGTCAACAGGCGCAGGGCCTGGATACCCTTGGTGAAATCACGACAATGAATGTTAGGAAGGTGACTCAGTTCCGGAAGGATGGTGTTGAGGATTTGGAGGGTGCGATAAAGCGGTTAGAGCTTCAAGATAGAAAGACGCAGCCGGCAGCGTCAGAAGCGGCTGAGATTGTTGAGACGAAGAGACGGTAAATTTGTTAAACTAAAAGTGGGTATTATTGTGACTGTTGTCTTTCAGTCATGGCTTGTTTTCCCCTTCATGATCATGTAATTCTAGCTCCGATTTCTTGCGCAGATGTATGACTTTCTTCCCATGCCATGTTATCTTGTATGGCCCATGTATGAAGATTCCAGCAAATGTCATCCGTCGAATCTCGGGTGTGATGAGATGGTGAGTTGTGGAGCATGTGGTCATTGAGTAATTACTTCACATTTTCAGATTGATCTATTTAGCAACATGGTTTCATCAATCTACCAGTAATATTGAGCAACGGCTTCATGTCACCAAATGCCCACGCAATCCAGTCCATGATTGCCATAGACGAGCCGCTAAGAAATAAGACCAATATGTACCTAAATTGCCGTTCTCGTTCTTTCTAATTAGAATGTAGGCCCACTACAGCACGTCTATGTCTTGACTAGGAGCTAGCACAGTGAATTCATGGCTAAAAGAGCTGCACAAACGGACATCATCACACCGCAGTCCCCGTTTGTTCGGAGCCACGGGATCGTTATTCACAAGCAAGACGTTAGTTAGGCTTCGATGGAACGCTTGTTCCACCTGAGACAACAAGTGGCCCGTTCTTGGAACCGGAGGACGCATTCCCGGCGTGAGAATCACTCGAGATTGAGATATTCCGCGGCTTCAAGTCAAAGCCAGAAGGGACTTCTGAAGGTGGCGGTTTCGGAGGGAGATGGGATGGTGTGCCCCATTTCGCAATGGAGTCTCTGGTATTCAAAGAGACTCCACGAGCTGCGTTACGTGCGTCCGCATGCTTACTAGCGTCCGAGAATCCGTTCCACTGGGGCTGCACACCAGGGTGCATTGCTGGATAGTGGGATATACCAAGTTGATTGCCCTTGCCAGGATGTCGTGGCATTGGACCATTGCCACCTGGTACAAAGGAACGTGTTTGGGGATTGAACGGAGATCTAGCAAAAGAAGCGGGATGTGGATTCTGCATTCCCATGCCCACATTCAACGGTTGTCCTGGATATTGGGCATATGGATATGATGTCGGGTTAGATGCCATAGGCTGCGATGGGTAATTCGGCCAATGAACAGGGGGTTGGTTCCGGTAAGTCGGTTGCGGGAAGTTCCCATGGTATGCGGGAGAAGACCAATTGGGAGGCGCATGCTGATATGGCATGGAATTCGGAACAGCGTAGTTGTTTAACGCTGGCGACGACTTTGCCGATGGCTGTTGGTTCATCATCGCCGGAGAATGCATGGATGCATATCCAGAGAAAGGTGACTGCTGAGGTACATTCCCACCCTGCCAAGGGACATTCGACGACATCTGAGGGGAAACCGGCATAGGATATTGAGGCATCGAATTCATATGCATGGGTCCCGAGTACATGGCACCATTTTGACCACTAGGCACGTAACCCATACCAGGAGGCGTCACGCCAGGTCCCACCACATATGGTGGTTGACTTGGATATGAAGGATCATTCATAACGGCATTGTACGGAGCCGGCCCCTGCGCATAATGCATTCCTGGGTAATAAGCATTGAACTGTGACCTGGCCTCGAAACTGTCATCATGAGGAGTTTTCTGTCTCTGCGCCTTCTTGCGCCCACTTGTTGAGCTTGAACGAGACATATTGGCATTTTGATCGCCATTGGAATTATCCGACGATTTCGAGTCAGGGAAGTCACGGAAGATACGCTCTCTAACCTCCTGATATTTAGCTTCCCGCTCTTCTCTAGTTAATGTTAATCTGTCCTTGGCAGATGTCCCAGCAGAGGAACCACCGCGTTCATTTCCACTATCGCCAGCCTCCGACGCAGGAATAGAACTTGCTGTTATACTACCCTCAGTGGAAGGTCGTTCTCCATCTGTCCGACGCATGATTTTCATGGCTGGCACTGGAGGAGGCGGCGTATTGTTGGCAGGTTCCAAAGCAGACAGAGGTGCTGGCCTGTTATGCTTGTCAGCATCTTTGATCAACTGTGTCCTAGAGTGGAGTAAATGAATATATCACTTACAGTCGACAAAACGGTGTTCTATGAAGCCGAACCGATGTGACATTGTTATCCACAAAATGGGTCAAATGATAGTAATCACCCAGCTTATGCGCGAGAAGCCGCCCAAAAGCATTCGATGGTGGCAATTCCAAGGATTGCTCCCTGTAGTTCAATGTTAGAACACGCATGTCTCTGTGCGTCAATTGCCAATAGCTTACTTAGAATGCTGAATGAAGTTTCGGACTTTGTCCTCTAACTGAAGAATTAAAAGACGATCTTTTGGAGACTTCATTGCCTCTAAAAGCTTCTCGTCTGGGTCCTGAGGGAACCCATGTAAGGCTCTCTCAGTTTGAAACGGTCCCGAACCGGGAAGGACGTAGTTATTGGAAACAGAGTCTGGGTTAACTGCACCGTTGGATCTTTGAATGCTATCATTATTTGCAGACCCAGCGTTTTGGAGAATCACCCTTGACTTGTGGATACTAGTATCCCTGAATCCGCGAGCGCCAGATTCCGAGCCAGTCAGAGAATTAGGGGCACCTGAGGCAGCTCCGGAAACAGATTCCTCTTCGTCAATGGCCTGTACACTAGCGCTGTCATCTGGTCGCAAGGAATCTTTCTCGTCCATTGCGAACGTAGCCACGGAAACCATACTTTTCGAATCAAAGCTCGTGGGTTTCGTCGAAGAGCTCGAAAGATGGGTCCGATCATCTTCAAAAGAAGTTTCTCGTTTTAGACCCCCGTTTTCATGGGTATCACCGGAGGCTTCGGAATTTTGCCGAGAGTTTTTGTCCGTCAGGCGGGCATCTTGCACGGCTTGGCTGAGCGCATCAACATCTCTGTCGACAGACTTAGATTCATCACGTTGGGCGTTGGTTGAACTGCTCTGATTCGGTAGACTGTCTTTGGAGCCTTGCGCATCAGGAGGTGGATATGTTTCGAGATGCTGTAAACCGTTCCTTTCATCAGTCGCAACGGAAGCATTCGATTTCGATGGTGCAGGCATAGCAGCAATCTTATACGCAAGTCAGATACATGAGGTCTTGGTTATGATGTACCACAACGACCTCGCATTGGGAACATACCTTTGCAAATGAAAGACGATGTTCGCCTGTAGCGGGACTTTCGGATGCCATAGTAAATGAAATAGTTCCCCGAGATACAAGAAAAGTTCTTTCTCGGTTGATAGAGCAGTATGCGGAGAAAAATGAATATCAAGACGAACACTCGGTGATAGTGATGGCACGGCTGCACTTGAGGTCTTGCGGGTTGAAGATATACGAAACCGAAACTCGAATCGGGGTAAGGCCACTAAGAGATCCCGCTTCACACGACAAGCCCGAAAAGAAAGACGACATATCTCAGAAAAAGCAAGTCCGCCATAAGGAAAGCTGTTGAGGAGTCAGGACCAGTAAATATGCGACGGTGCCGTGGACTGCGGACGAGACGATGGGGATTTTCGAATGAGGGTTGGGGTAATACAGTTTCAATTTCACAGGGAAGTAGATAGAGAAAAGACAATGACTAAGCTGGACTGGTCTTACACGATGGTCAGAAGGACGACGATTTCATGATTCAGGGAGAAGAGGATTCTCCTACTCAAAGAGACAAAGGATGGTCGACCGGGAAAGCCGTAACGAAGACGTGCTCTGTTGCTGATCCACGAGGGGCACCTGAGCACCCGGTGAATACGGAGATACAAATAACTACCCGTTAGGCCTCCGAAATGGGATATCCAGACGGCGACGCTGGAAGGATGTGGTGGAGGGAACGTCGGGAGTAAGTGAGAGCCAGTGTGAGAGCGCGGCGGCGATCACAGCCTGTGGTTTTTCGTGGGCGGATGGCGGGTGGGATTAGACGCGCGTCTAATACCGATTGAGCCTCGATAGCCGCGAAAGAGGACTGCTCTTATTGCTATTAGGATGACTACTACTGTACTTGTCGGCGCGCATAATTATCTTCAATAAGAACATTAGCTATTCACATAGTTTCTTCTTATTTTTTTTTTTTTTTACTGCTTTGGTTGTATTTGTACTCAACTTCAAATGAATAATCGATATCGAAATGCTCCCGGCCTTAGAGGCCCTACAAAAGCATCAGCGAGCACTCTGTGCCAGAAATGCTTGAAACGAGATAAGTATCTGCTTTCTATGCGATTTAATACCTATCCCTGACTTTATTCTACGACATTACAGCTACGAATGTACAGCGTCGGCCCAAGAACGGCCATATTTGGCTCGACCATCGCGCACGCAGCAGTTGCAAAATCCGAAGCTAAGGCCGAAACTCTCTTCAGACACTCCCAATGACCTCTTACGGACGTAAGTTGGGCCTATTCTTTCCCATTCTCTTCAGTCGGCTGCGACTTCCGGAGCGCTTGACTGACTGCTCACAGAGAAGGTCTGGCGGACAAGCTATTAGCGAAACGAGAAGAGGAGCGCGGTCGAAAACGAGACAATGATGTGCTCGACCCGGTTGAGAGTCGGGGTCAGTCACCGAGACGATCACGATCGGAATCAGCGCATTCTATGAGTTCCGTCTCAACGATATCTACCAGTCGATCGCAATCACGTTCGCCTCCTCGACATGGCGGCGATGAACGGACAGGATCACGACATTCAAGGATAAGGAAAAGACATTATAGCGATTCTTCATCTGGGCGTTCTGTTTCGCCTTATTCGTCTGGCGAGAGGGCTCGTTCGCGATCCCGCGAGTGGGCACGCGACCGAAACACGCGGCGGAGGCGACGGGAATCCAGCCCGGCTGAGCGTGGACGGTCTGCAAATTTGTCCCGAGATGGTCGCCAGAAATACAGATCTCGGAGTAGAGATCGTGATCAGATCGCAAGGGGTCGACGTTCTTTGACTCCACATCGCAGAAGACGTTCCAGGGGCGCGGCTCCGCCCGAGCCCTCACACAATCGTTCCGAGCATGCTCCTGGCAGACGACCTAGACACGAACCTGACTATTCTGCTGCGCAGCCTCCAAGAGACCGCAGTCTAAGTCCCTTCAGCAAGCGTCTCGCATTGACGCAGGCTATGAACATGGGTAGGTAGGCTACTATTGGAAGATCATGTTGAGACGCCAGTCACCAATCTGTTGAAACTGCGGTACAATAAGTCCATTGGAATTATTATCCTTTATAATGATGTAATTGATACAGAACGCCTTCCAACGCCTCTTTTTATGTTACAAACCCTAGTCAAATATGCATGTAGAAAACACGATGGCCAAATCTGTCAAATAACGTAACCTGAGAGCTGCCCATAACTTCCTCAAGGGTATCATTCGAGCTGTTCATTCATACTCGTCCTCTTCTTCCCTTTCACGCATATGAATCCCTTCAACCAACATTTCTCCCTCGATGCCAACTTCCTCTCCCGATTCCCCTCTCGACCCTCTCTCTTTGGCTGCACGTTGTGCATTTTCGATGCGCTGCCGTACAAGTTTTGCGATGGCGTTGTCCGTCCGCACATCAAGGATCTTCATCTTCTCATCCAAGTCGCGCTTCAGATCCCAATTAGGCTTTTTCGGTTGTAGTTGGAAAAGGTCTATCGGTTGGTCTGCCTCCTCGCCCTTCTTCGCTTGCTCCGCGGTGGTTTTAGCTATTTCGGCAGCTTGTTGTTCCAAGGTGGTCTGCCCATCTGTTGGAGCCTGTTCAAAGCCCAACTTGGGCCCGCGAGCTTCTGGATCGTAGTTTCGTCCGGAGAGGAATGTTGTCGTAACATCTGGGGCTGCGTCTGTCATTTCATCATCGCCGGCACGAGCTTCTGTCAGGGGCTCTGGTTCCGGTTGCTTTCGTTTCAATGCTGAGAGCTTTGCCAAACGTGCTTTGCGCTCTGTGGCCGCCGCGTCGAGAGAGGCGTGATTTGAAGACATGGTGGGACGGTATTAAAAGATAAAATCGCTCGAATAGAAATGTGACTGAATGTTAAAGGTTCTGGGCGGATTGAAGACGACAAATCTTTTCGATGTTCCTTTGAACGGAGTAGCGCGCGTTGTAGAGAAATGTCCGTTGGGATGTACTATCGGAGGTACTGCGCCACATTTGGAGATCACTAGCCACAGTTCCGGCAGAGCGAATTCGGATCTCTTCTTGTTCCGACGGGAAATTCCCACCACCTTCACCAGACACCCACCATTCGACTAATATCCTTACGTCCCAACTCGAACCGCGTGGATGGATTGATCCTGGCCTACTATACACCATCTCCCTAATGCGTGTGATCACGAGAACCTGAATGTCATTGTGTCCGCTCCTCCGCTCCCGCTTCAGCTCCGGACTGCAATCCTGTGCTCCGCAACGCAGGATAAGTCTGAGACATTGGCATCGACCGAGAACACAATCGAACAGTGCGATATATGTCGTCGGTCATGCGCGATACTCGAATACTGCGGCTTCCGGGGTTGGGAGTGTGGAGGAGTCCTCCGCCGTCCGACAAAATGACATCGTGAAAGATGTTCCTCCCTCTCTACAAACCGATTACCACAACCCTTCGACCTTTGTTGATAACAATCGTATTGTTGAAACATGTCGACCGGATATGCGTGAGCCAGGCTCATCAATAGCTTCGCAGCATGGCACTCAGGATTCTACTCAGCAGGCTTCTCAACCCCTCCATGAAGGTAGCCGCTCCGGCGAGCCAAACAGCATTGGCCCCACGCCACAGATTCTCAAGAGAGGGGACATTCCGACAAAGTATGTGGACTGGTTCAATCGCCAAGTAAAACCGAAGGTCAAGAATATTGCGGACGAAGATGTGTCACTGAGAAGTCTGTCGTTGGACCCAAAGGTGACTTTCTTGTATTCAGAGAAGACCGAATTTGAGCAATGGGAATCGGCATTGAACACGCTCTTATGGGCGAAACAGCACAATACAGCACCCCGAGCAATAAGTGAGGAACCAGTGTTCAATCTGTTGGACGATGCACGGGATTTGATAGGGATGATCCAAAATGACTGCCTTGGTTCTTTTAAGACAGCGTGGGAGGGGCTGGAAACACAATTGAAAGCTGCACATTGGCAGCGTTTAGCGCTCTGGTTGCTCCAGCGTTCACCACTTGCCATTCCGGAGTTCTTATATATAACTGCGCAGAGCAACCATAAGCCAGACTGCAGAATGGTTGTGGATTGTTTTCAATTTTTAACCACTCACTATCCCGAGGAATGGGTATATTGGAGCAAAGGGTCTCTCACACATGCGTCAGTCATACAAACCTGTCTAGATCGCAAAAATTGGCCCATTGCGAAGGTGCCTCAGAACTCTATTCGGCTTTACATGGCATGTACCGATTACAGCGGGTTATGCAACGTTCTCCAATGGATGAAAGAGGGTCATAACTTGGGTGGTTGGAACATTCTGAATCTCGTCAGGGGGTTTGTCAAACACCAGGATGCTGAACGGGCACTAGAGGCCTTTCAGTACATCACCACGCTCAATGATGAACGGTTCAACATGGACTCCTCGGGGGTTATGCGCCATTGTTGTAAAATCCTGACACTTGACTCGGTGGCAGACGGGCCGAACGGCCGCAATTTTCGTATTCTTCCGAAACTTCTTGAGATGGGGATTCGACCTGACAGGGACATGATGAACCTCGTCCTTCTCAATGCATTCAGGACAGGCGATCCCCAGTTGGGGCTTGATGTGCTGGATTTCATGCAAAACCGCAGTTACGATTTCGACGCTTATACGTACAGCATACTACTCACTGATGCCGTCGCCCGCGGCGATCGAGAACGTGTTTCAACATTAATCAAGGAAATCGAGGGCCTTCCGGAGATTCGCAGGAATTCCCATGTCGCGAGCAAACTTATGCACGCTTACTATGTTTTCGTTGCAAGGAACATGGACGCTGACATTGAACCGAGCCGGATCTTCTACGCTATGCTGGATCTCTACGTCGAGTTATATGATATCACCCCCTTGAAGGAACTCCTCCTCGTCCCGTCCGAGTATATACCTACAGTGAAGGGCCTCAACGAGCAGCCGACCTTGATAGCATTATTCCTAGTTATCGCCACATATTTCCGTTGTCAGCGGCGATATCAGCACGTCGAGCGCATTTACTCGAGATTCCGGGATCTTGTGCTGCAGGGCCACAGGCACTTTGCTCCGCTGGCAGCAACGGATCATACGTACAATGTGTTCCTCACTACCTTACGTGATAACCCTCATGGAATGCGACTCTGCGTACGGATTGTCCAAGATATGTTGCAATCACCTCCCACCATCACAGTCAACAACGAGTTTGAGAAAAGAACCATCAACCATGTAAAACCTGCCGCTCAAACATGGACGATCTTACTCAGCGCATTCCTCTACAACAAACAGCCGTATGCGGCGGAGAAAGTTAAGGAAATGATGGCCAAACACAATATCGAATATAACCAGGTCATCTGGAATACCGTCATCAATGGCTACGCGAACGCCCAGAACATCCCGGACCTTGCCATGGCAATCCGAACGATGGAAGAACAGGGATTTGCGGTCGATGAGTATACCATGAGGAGTCTGCGCTACCTGCATAACCCCGAACGACTGTGGGAGGTTATGGATGAGTTCGATCAGGTCGAAGCCATGAGCCGCGGGGAAGAGAACGTCAGGGAACAGAAGCCCCCCGAACAACGGGTAACCAGATCTCCAGAGGAAGAAGCGGCGAGAGAGCACGAGGAACTACTCGAGCAAGGTTTGCGACGCTTGATTGAGAAAAAGAAAGCCAAGTATTAGACGCATGAAATACCCTTTTGATTGGGCTGTTTGGAAGAAAAGGAGACCAGAACCGGGAGCATTGGTGTTGCATTGGGTATTCGGCCTTTTGATGATCTGTAAAAATTCGCTTCTATGTACAATAGCAATAATCATGACAATGTATCGTATGAAATATTATAGAGCAACGCACGAAATTCCGAGAGATGCACATATTCGTATTTTTTCTTTTCTTTTATTCTTCTTCAACCCAACCTAACCGCCGAAGAAAATAGAAATCTAGTAAGACATCCGTGTTAGTCCCCTATCCAGAACCACGAAGTGGCACATATTAGGGGATACTTACAGCCATCAGAACACAGCAAATACTGACGTACGGACTAAGACGTTCTCCAACCCGAGCACATTTCCAGAATATCCCAAAGAAGCTATAGGAAAATATGTCATTAGTTCAAGACCTTCCAATAGTCGAGGAGGTAGTAGGGACGCCCTACCCATTCTGGTTGCGGTCCATGATCCCCGGCATGATGGAGTGAGCATAGGTACTTGTGCAGATGATGAGTAGGATGACCACGAGGAGGGATTGAAAGTTGAAGAGCGCAGACTATCAAGAACATAGCGTCAGTATTGCTCTCTATACTGGTACTGCTCATGGATGGTCGCTTACCATCTTGGGAGATGTAGTGATATATAAGTTCTCTCAGTTGTTCGTTCCTGGCTTTTCTATCTCCCTCTTCCAATATAGCAACACGGTCGAACAGAGACAAGATGAATCAATCGCAATAACAACCTCGACTATGCAGACGAACGCGGGATCTCCAGATCGTAAGGCCAATGTTGAGTGTCATTCTGATACTGCCGTCAGAATGACTACGCTCTACCGCCCGGGACACCGCTTTGTCGCCTCCGCGGTGTTCAACCCTCAAACATCCAAGTCGAATCAAATACAACCATTGCTACAAACTACCCCAGATTGAGAAAATCGAGAAGAAAATGGCGGAACCAAGAGCGCGTGTCGCGAGACACAAGGGCCAGATGAACTTTCCATCTGAGCGTATGCACTTATACTCCGATTGAGTTATCGCTCGATAAGACGTTCACATGCTCACCTATCTAACAGTCCGCCTCCTCCTTCTCGCCTACGGAGATCCAAGTCCCCATTCATCATTTCCCTCTGAACCTCTTCCCGAAACAGTCCGCGTCCTTGACGAGATCGTCACCGACTTCATCCTTGAAATGTGCCACGGAGCCGCGCAGTACGCCTCCTACTCGCGACGCCAGAAGATCAAGGTGGATGATTTCCGATTCGCGCTGCGCCGTGATCCCAACAAGCTCGGTCGTGTTCAGGAATTGCTACGGATGGAACGCGAGCTGAAAGAGGCGCGGAAGGCGTTCGATCAGAATGATGATCAGATTGCGAACTTGAAGGATGCTAAGAAGGGAATCGATGAACATGAGGATGGAGACGCAACTTCGGTTGTAGGGAAGAAGAATAAGGGCAAGAACAAGAGAGGTGCTAGGAGGGATTCGGATGGGACTGAGGAGACGATCTCGAAGAAGCGGAAAACTGCCGGTCAAGGCTGAGGTCACAGGCTATTTGGGTAATTGGGATTCGGGCGTTAAAGGTTCTTTTTCCAAAGTCTGCGAAAGCTATACCACCATCTGCATTGGATTGGCGTTTGCGAGGTTATTTGGATCCGGTCATTTTGTGATTCTATTGAAGAAACCAGAGTAAAGTGTTATTTACAGAAGCATTATTCCGGTTTTTTATGCAATGGGAAATAAGGACATACTGATTGATAACTACTACATGAGCCCAGTAACTCCAGATTTTGCAGGGACAAATACCGTATTCTCAACTCTGAATGAAAAATATCCATCACCAAGTGAATCCGGCATCGTCTTAGACAAGCCCGCGTCTTCTAATTAACTCTCGTCTACCCTTGGTTAAATCCACAGCGTTACCACGCTGCTCAAATTTTCCCTTCTGTACTCTACTGAGAAGACCACTACCTTTTCATATTCGCGCCTCAACTTTTGCTTCGCCTCTTCCAAGCTCCTTATTCCGAAATTCTGCTTTGCCGTTTCCTCCAGCCCTCGAATTTCCTTATTCGTTCGTGGCTGATTGTCCGGTATGACTAAAAGCATGTCGCAGTAAAAACATAAGCGACAGCATAACGAGCTGACAGCCAGCCAAGTGGCTTCCGCCGCCCAACCCTACATCGCCCACTTCCCTTATCTTTCCAAATCTGGTCAGTAAGTGGTCCAATATCAGACAAGGAAATGACTGGCTGCAATTTTCGAAGCGGTCCCAAGGCGATGACCAGCAGCAAAACGGTGATCGACATTCACCGTCGGTGTCGAGTCTTGAGATAAGCCCGCGCTAACCCAACACAGTTTCTGCCATCCTAACACAACAGAGGACTGGAGAGAAACTGTACTGCGTCGCATTATGCACGGTTAGAGGGATCAAATGAAAGCGCAGCTTTTTCAAGCCAGCGATAACGATAGTGGACATCTCGCGGAAAATACTTGGGAATGCGGATGGCCTAGAGGGCCTGATATACCTTCCAAGTATTGAAGGAGGAAGTACGTCTACTTCGCAACATCGTGTTAGACAAATTTATGAAGGTCAAGACCAGTGATAGGGCCCAGAAAAGGCGTAACGACGCTGCCCATGGAGGTCATCCTTGTGGATCTGGATGCAATCCATAAACAGGATGCAAGACAATAGATCCCCGGCACAACAATGGCGGGAGGCCTTTAAAGAATACTATGGAGTAAGCCGTATTATGCGTATCCCATGAGATGCAGATAGTCGAAGTATTCAACATCTACGCCAGCGCAAAATGACTGGACCGTTTTCAGAGGAAGGGGAAATATCGAGTATATTAGCCAGCGGTTGGTAATGCTATCGCTATCTGTTTAAATTGTGTGACAGGATTTTGTTTTTGTGACTGTATCATAATGACCTTTGCTGCCTACTCCAACGAAGACCAAAACAGTCTCATTTCCCATTCCCATATAACAATCGCCAACGCGAAAAAATGTCAGATTATATGAACCTGATGGGCTGTAAGACCCAGATGCAACTTGAGAGAATCGGGGTCCTCAATAAATGGACCAGACCGCGCAGCGCATGCACTGAGGGCGATCATGCTCACGACGGCAATGCCCTAGCTGACATCGATACCATTGCATCCTGCAAAGACAGTCCTCAATCTAGCAAACAAATGGATGGCTGCTTTTGACGAACATTATGGGGTTGACTACCCATTCTATGTATCTCGACAGATATAAAACAAAGATCCACGATTCATCGAAGTCTTGAATATCCGCGCCGGGGCGAGGAGTTTGTGCAGGTTCAAGCTGAGGGATCCCAGCCCAGTCGGCCAGATTCTTGTGGCGATGTGTGATTTTATCGGGGATGCATTGGCAGAGGACGAATATTTCGAGGTCTTTGCAGCGGACTCGGATGAACTCTTTCTCTACGAGCGAGTGGTTCGAATGTGGCATGGCTGGTGTCTGGCTTTGACATCCCCTGGTGTCAGCAATGAGCCCGACGTTCAGGGAAGTGCTCAATCTGCGCAGTAGATGCATGGAGCGGACATCATTAGCTTGTCTATTGGGAAGATGGCATATTGTTCTCTGTAAACTGCTCGCTTTGGTCTACATTCATGAATTCGTCCCTCTGCGTAAACCAGGCAAAAGCCCTATTCTTTTCTCACTGTACACCTCTCCTTTTCTAGTCTTTTCCTGATCTGACCAAGGCCAGATGACTCCCGTACGCCGTTTCTTTCCTTCTTTCCTTCTAGATTTTGTGCTGTCCTGGCGGCAGCTAGATGCTCCATGCCAAAATATGAAAGAGCCGAATGATAAAGAATCCCCGAACAGGGGACGAGACAAAGGCCCGGGAAAGAAGAACAAAGGGGAAGAGATAAATAAGAAATCAACCAGCAAATCGGAAAGGGTAAAAGAAAACCGTAAAAGAAAACCGTAAAAGAAAAGAAATTATTTCCACATGTTACTTGTCATTCATCCATTCATTTCTCTTCACGCGCGGGCTTCTTCACCACCACGCTCTTGAGTCCGTTGCTGCTGCCCACCGCGGTTTCCTTTGCCGCCTCGTTGGCCGCGCTGTTGACCTTCTCCAGAGCCCTCTCCACCACCAAGGGTGAGCTGGGCGGTGGCTAACCGGTTGGAGAGATCCATCTGGGTGCGGATGGTGTTGGCAAGGTAGGACACCACCAGGACGTCCTGGATGTGGTTGTTGCTGCGTTTGGTTAGCATGAATATCAACAAGAGACATATAACAGTAATGAAAACGTACAAGTCGCGCTCAATGTCAGCCGGCTCCACCTTGGGTGCCAGTGCAAGAGCATTGAGAAGGAACTGGCCCAGTGCTGTTGAAGCAGGAGCCTCCTCGTCAATAACAGACTCAACATATTTTGAGACACGGTCGATCATGCCAAGGACCTCCTCAACTGCGCGCTCCAGAGCCTCGATATCGGTGAAGATGTTGGCGGTCCGGTTCTCTGTGTCCTTGGCGTTGGCGACGGCCTCCAATCCACTCTTCTCAGCTTCGCCATACCGGATCTCGTAAGGGACGGGAACGAAAGCGGCGCTGTCGGCGGCTCTCTCAGCAGTCACACCGACGGGGGCGGAGATGTAGGCACGGGTCTCGATGTCCTTCCCGGGTTCCGTAGAGACAGTCAAGTGAACAGCGGGGTGAGGCCAGGTACCATCACCCTGGCCACTGTAGAAGTTCTGGATCAAAGCGGAGAAGGTGTTCAACTCGGACGATGTGGCGTACCACCCGACAAGGAATTCCCTTGGGTTGGCCTTGAGATGCAGCGCGAGCATCTGTTTCTGGTACTCCATGTCCACCTCGACCTGGTCCGTCGTCTCTGTGTGTCCGACAGCGAAGGTGCTGCGGATTTCCACCTCGGTTCCATCTTCAGATCTCGTTCCAAGCAGGGTTCCGATGACACGCTCCTGGTCGGCGTTGCGACGGAGGGAATGGTCCAGGATGGAGAAAAGCGCCTATCCTCGTTAGCCATGTTTTCACCCCGACGGCAGCCCCGTCCTCATTGGGATGATCACCACCAACATACCTGAGGCTGGATAACGACGTTCAAAGGAGCGGTCGTCGGTGCAGACCCCACTGTCGCTGGGCCCAGAGGGCGAGCAAGGTGAACGAAAGAATCGGTTCCGGCCATGGTGATTAAAAGTGTATAAATTTCCCGGTTCTCTGCTCGCGTCCTAACTCAAACTGTCCCTCTCAATTGAAGATTAGAGATTGTGCCGGTTGAGGTGGAGTTCTTTTTGCTCTCTGATTCTTTCCGCCCGCTGGAACTTCGGCGGCTCAAAATGTGTGTGGGAAATTTCGCGCTAAGATAAGATAAGCACCGAGCAAAAAAAGAGCGAAAAATAAGGTACATACAAACCACGCCAACATCACAGCGCATTGCTTATTTCAAGCTCAATCTCTTATTTTATATCTTATTTTTATAATACTTCCAGGATAATATGGCACCTCCTAGTGGCAGAGGTGGTCGGGGCAGAGGCAGAGGAGGGAGAGGGAGAGGAAGGGGAGGAGCCTCGCGAGGTCGCAGAGATGGCTTCTCGAGTGCGCGAGTCGCAGAGATAGAGTGAGCATTGCGATTCTGTTCGTTGAATTAGTGAAGCTAACGAGTCTGCTAGATCCGATGACTCCTCGGAAGAAGGGAGCGAACAGCCTGAAGAACAGTCGGATAGTGAGCTCGAGAAAGGCGAACCCATGGATGTCGGATCATCAGACAGCGAGGAAGAAGAAGGCCAGCAAACCCACCGGCCGTATAACGAGTTGCTCCAGTTGCTCCAACCAACCGCCGAATCTAAAGGACCAGCCCGAAAGAAGAGGAAGGTTGGGAATTCAAGAGACGAGGAATTGGTGCCGGAAGTCAATGATGAGGCAGAGGAGGAGGAGGATGAGGCAGAAGACCTGGAGGCTCAAGAACCTACGGACGACGAAGATGAGGATGACAAGGGTGACAGCGATGATGAAGATGGTAATTACTTTCCACTCATTCGGTTGTTGCGCAAGCTGACTTCTCAGCCACCGATCCTTTCGACTCGCATTTCTCTGTCCCAACTGAAGACGACCTATCTCCGAAGATCCAGGCCGTGGAGAAAAATAACTGGAATATGGCCAAAAAGGAGGTTAATGGTTTGCGATTAATTCGCAGTATCCCGAAACAGGACGGAAGTGAGGCAACTTTACTACCGGCGATGAAGAGCATGGCGAATGTCAAGGTATGCGACATAGGGACTGTTACTTCTATTCAAGCATACTAATACTTGAGCAGCTCAAAAGAAAACTGGTAGCTCCCGCTAAGGAGTACATCCCCAGTATCGAAGGCCACGCCCAGCACCTTGCGCCATACATCTTCGACTATCAGGACGTCTTGTACGGTTCCAGGACGAGTGAGAACCAGGAAGCCTTGCGGGATCTTTTGGCCGTCCACGCCGCAAACCATGTGATCAAGACTCGAGACCGCGTGTTGAAGAACAACGCACGCAATGCCAAGGAGCCGGACAATGACCTCGACCTTCGAGACCAAGGATTCACAAGACCCAAGGTGCTTTACCTCCTGCCTACGCGACAAGCTTGTGTGCGGGTGCTTGACTCCATCACCAAATTTTACCAACCGGAACAGCAAGAAAACAAGAAGCGGTTCATGGACACTTTCTCCGGACCTAAAGATCAGGGCTGGGAGAATAAGCCCGAGGACTTTAAGGACTTGTTTGGTGGAAATGACGATGACATGTTCCGCTTGGGTCTGAAGTTTACTCGGAAGACGGTCAAATACTTTGCGAAGTTCTACAACTCGGACATGATCCTGGCGAGTCCGCTTGGGTTACGGACCATTATGGACCAAGCAGAGTAAGTTTTCTGAACTGGCAAGGTTTTCTACTCCTCTAACTCATATCGCAGCGCCAAAAAACGAGACCACGATTTTCTGTCATCGATAGAAGTGGTGATTGTCGACCACGCGGACGCACTGCAAATGCAAAACTGGGACCACGTCGACTACGTTCTGCAACACCTGAACCAGCAACCGAAGCAAGCACACGGATGTGACTTCAGTCGTGTACGGTCGTGGTACTTGGACAACCAAGCGCGACACGTCCGACAAATGGTCGTGGCCTCTTCATACGTGACACCAGAGATCAACTCGGTTTTCTCATCGCACATGCAGAACGTAGCTGGCAAGATCAAGGCCACACCAGTCTATAATGGCGCGATCACAGAAGTACCACTACCCGTGTCCCCGAAACAAGCATTCGCGCGATTCGACTGTCTCAGACCAGATAAGGATCCCGATGCGCGATTCAAGCACTTCACGACAACCATCCTCTCTTCACTGGTCAAGGACATTACGGCTGGGCGCGGCAGGAACCCCGCAGCAGGGGGTACATTGATTTTCATTCCGTCATATCTGGACTTTGTCCGTGTACGCAACTACTTCGCGACATCGCAGCAGACAACTAACGTCTCTTTCGGCGCGATCTCCGAATACACAGACGCGCGGGACATGATGCGCGCGCGATCGCATTTCATGAACGGGCGACATTCGGTGCTGTTGTATAGTGAACGTTTACATCACTTCCGACGATTCGACATCCGCGGCGTCAAACGCATTGTTATGTACGGTGTACCTGAGAACCCGATCTTCTGGAAGGAGGTTGTCGGGTTCCTGGGGATCGATCCGACGGAAGTTGTCGAGAATGCGGAGAGAGGGGTGCGGGCGATTTTCTCGAAATGGGATGCGATGAAACTGGAGCGGATTGTCGGGACGGAGCGGGTTGGCAATATGTTGCGAGAGCGGGGAGGGGATTTGTTTACTTTTGTATAGTTTTGTACGGAGTACTCTGTAGGATATCTTGTAAAATATAGAATTCTAGGGCAGGATGTACATGTGATCTGATTTTCAGCTGATCTGCACTCAGCCTTAACCTAAGGTTGAGATTTTGTTCCACTTCCCCTCTTCCTACTTCGGAGTACATTCTGACCACAAGATGGCTTCACACAAAACCAGTTCGTCTATACAGGCACAAAGCAGACGAATTCTCCCATCGAACCTAGACGACGCTCAAACACCGCTGCTAAGGCCTTCGTCGCAGGAACAGGACGATGAAAGCACATCGCGATGGGCGCAATGGTGCACAAAAACGCAGGATTTCTGGCTCCAGAGCAAAGGCATGATCCTGGTATTGCTGTCGCAGTTCTTTGGCGCCAGTATGAATGTTATGACGCAGTATCTCGAGGTTGACGGAGAGCGTGGTGCTGGGATGGATCCTTTTCAGGTACTGCCCACTGCTCTGAATATGATATACCCCGGCTAACAAGATAGATCCTCTTCGTCCGCATGTCCATCACAGTCATCGCCAGCTACCTCTACATGTGGTACGCGCAAGTCCCCGACCCCCTAGGCCGTCGACCGGTCATCGGCCTACTAACACTACGAGCCGTGGGCGGCTTCTTCGGTGTCTTTGGGCTATACTACTCAGTCAAATACCTCCCTCTCTCCGAAGCGACGGTCCTAACCTTCCTGGCGCCGATCCTGAGTTGCTACGCGACCTCCCTCTTCGCCCCCCATGAGACATTCACCTGGAAGCAACAGCTAGCAGGCGTGGTATCGCTAGGCGGAGTGGTGCTCATCGCGCGACCGTTCTCCCCCATGAATGCACCCTCAGACAGCCCCTCGGACGGCGCGCAAACCGACGAACTGCATCATCTACTCGCGATATTGATGGCCCTGGTTGGCGTGCTCGGCGCCGCCTGCGCATACACCACGATCCGCATGATCGGCAAACGCACCCACCCGCTCGTCTCCGTCACTTACTTCTCCGTCTACTCAACGCTCATCTCCTGCATTGCCATGGCCGTCCTGCCCTCTGTGGACTTCAAGCTGCCCTCGACGAGCAGCGAGTGGACGTTGCTGTTTGCGCTGGGCGTGTGCGGGTTTCTGCTGCAGTTCCTGCTCACGGCGGGGTTGGCGTATGTTCCGCCGGGGCAGGCGGCTGGGTCGGGGAACCGCGCGACATCGATGGTGTATACGCAGATGCTGTTTGCGTTGTTTTATGATAAGGTTGTTTGGGGGAATACGCTGTCGGCGATGAGTTGGGCGGGGTCCGGGTTGATTCTGGTGAGTGCGATTTATGTGGCTATGGCGAGGGAGCCGCGGGGGGATGCGGTGCAGGTGCAGGTGCAGCATGCAGATGAAAGGAATGAGGGGGGAGAAGGCCATAGCGTTTAGTGGATTGCAACAGATTGATTGGACGAGCACAGATCACGACTGATGGTTTACATCCAGCACAGAGTATACAGTGCTGTTCTATATACACAAAAGGTACCAAGCTAGAAGTATACAAAAGGAGAGAGCAATCACATGACCGTAATGATACTACCCCACAGAGCGGAGCCTCCCGAGGATAGGTTGATTGGCGCCGGCGGAAGGTATCCGGGCCAATAACTGTCTTTGTACTTCGGATAGTAGAAGAGTTAACTAGATTAAACATTACCAATAACGCCGTATATTATCATATCCCAACAATCTTCTATGATATACCCCAGACCTTCAAAATCAAGCAATTTAACAAGTACAGTACATGTCATGGTAATAGCCGCGGATGCATAAATCCAGCCTCTTTTTCCTTCTTTTTTTTTTTCATTTTTTTTATTTTTTTGTTTCAATGTATGTTTCCTCCCTTTGCTCAACCAACATCACTCGTCATTTCGTTTATGAGTGGACTGGTGTCGTATTGGCATGCGTGTTGGCATGGGTTTCTGATTGTCGGCGGCGAGCATCTTGGTCGGTCTCGTGCTCTTCCTCGCTTGTTGGCGACTGAGGCCGACTTGGTTGTTCCATCAGCGAGCGACGAGTACGCATCATCTAGACATAGTGTTAGCATTTGCCTTCTGTAGCGACATTAAAGAAACATACCCACGCTCGAACACCCCCTACCAATCCCAAGCTATAGCCCGTTGCGAAATCCTCGTTACGTCCATTCCCCATTGGGCTCTCCGGACGACTAATCGATTCCACTCGCGATAGGTGGCTTTTAGGACCATTGCCTGTTGGGCTGGTAACACCGCGCGAACCCAAGTCGAGGCTGTTTCTCGCACTGGGAGCCGGGCTGCCAGGCCGGCTCTGCCAGAATTGACGCAGTTCACGCCCGAGTTCCTGGCCTGTCGAGGCCCAGTTGTATCGGATGTTGTCGCGGATTTCGGACACATGGCGCTTGACTTCCAGTTCGTTCTTCTTCAGCCACGACACGTTCAATTCCTGTCTCGAGGCACCGCGCTTGAATTGACGGGAGATGTACTGATCGTAGTCACGAACGATCCTGAACCCAGTTAGACCCTGGCTATCAATTCCCTTAGAAAAGAAAACATACCTAGTAATGATACCTGTCGTGCTAACGCCCTCCGTCCTTTGAGTCACCAAGAACTTTCCCTGCGCCTTGATCGGGGCATAAATGTCATCACCCTCGGCCGCACCGTACGGAAGATCGTCATGTGCCACATAATCAATCTGATGTTCATCGATGAATTCCGGCGTCACAACCCATGGGCAGTTGGGAACCACTTCGTCCACCCATTTGCAGTGACGAATGGTTTCCGCCCGTTCCGCACCGCTCAAAACCGTCAAACCCTTGCGATCATGTGTCTCCCTATCACCCGTAACCCCGACCATGAGATACACGTCCGGGAATGCTTTTTTAGCCTGTTCAAGTTGTCGCATGTGACTGAGCCATTAGTATTTGATGGATACGAGCAATGGTAGATAAAGGAAACACACCCCATGTGAAACAAATCAAAAACACCGTCCGCATACACCCGGATCGGCCGCCCAACCGGCGGGGGGTTTGTCGAGTATCCAACCGGATCCATCAATCCCGCTCTCTCCGGTGGCTCCAACGCCTTCCTCTTCGCATCTAGTGTCCTCTCGTCATCATTCTCAATGTCGCTGCTCGGGCTGGTCGTCTCGGACGGCTCGCCAGGATCTTGGTTCGACTTCGCATCAGTCGCGCCATTGGAGACGGACGACGTGCGGGCCCGCTTGGCTGCGGGCACAACACCACCGGTCGCGCCGGGTGCGGACGTTTGCAGTTGCTGCTGTCTACCGGGAGACGGAATTGCAGAACCGGTGGACTCGTCACCGCCGTCTTCACCCGAGGCATCGCGCGACGAGGGCTGCAGGAAATCTGGTTTGGGGACTTGGACGGACAGGGTCTGGGACGCGCTGCGCTTGCGTTTGCCTGAGGCAGAAGTCGGAGACGACATGGTGGCCTGACTTTTGTCGAGATTTGTGGATGGGAATTACAAAATTATATAAGATCGAATGACAGAAAAGGGAAATAAATATCAAACAAGAGAATAAAAAAACGAAGGAAAGAAAGGAAAAGGAAAACGACAAAGATGGGAAAATGCAATGGAGAATCGGGGGAAGAAGAGAGGTTGTTGAGAGGACGGACGACGAAAATGGCCGATGGATGACGATGACCGCCTGACGGCCTTAGGCCTAACTTTAAGGGGGAACATTACCGTTGATGTTAGTTACGGAGTATTACTCCGCTAGTTTCAGGGTTCCTGGCCCGTGTATTAAGCCTTACCCCCTTCTCTGTATTTTCCCACTACGGGTACACTATTTTAAATACCGCTCTCGTTTTCATTCGCTCTCCATGACTCTATCTCTCCAGTATTTGACGCGAAGACGCACGTTTAAAATTTCTCACAGCGTATCTTACCATATATTACCGTAATGCGGGATTTGGAGGCACGTGATGCCTCCCCCGGGTGGAGTCGGTGGGGCGATCTCACCATAGGTACGCCATACCGCTTTGGGAAGTACCCTGAATCACGGGACCAGCCCGGGGATGCAACCATCATCGTTCGTCATCGAAAGAGGTGCCCTAAATATAATACTCCATACTCCATACACACACCCCCGGAAAAGAATGAATATATCAAAGTCGACGTTTTCTGCGGTATCTTGTATATCAAAACACAAACCCACAAGGCGCACTCCCGTAGAGGCCCACCGCTCGCGGTTGGGTTCCCTCGCTATCTTATATGGTAAAACCCTCTGACTCCCATGGTCTCCAGCAATAGCAGAGAAGTAGAAGACGTGAAATGGGATCAGAATGAAAAGAAAATGGAATAAAACTCCTCACCGTTCCGCCGCATCACTATCACATAAAAGAACAGATAAGGGGGTACATAACATTGAAGGTAAAATGACGAGGGGAATAAAAGAAGAAATAAGACAGGTCGTAAAATCACAATGTATCGTTGTCAAAAGCCAAAAGGACAAAGAGGACGGTCAATCAATCAAACTACGAGGACTTCTTCTCTGCCCCGCTGATACTGTTGTTCGCCGTCGTGGAAGCAGGAGATTCCGATATATTGGCCAAACCACTTTCACTCTTAGCCTGGGGCCCAGGGGTATCTTCGCGGTCGTTCCGGGTGGTGTCGGAGGATTCACTTTGCGCCTGGCCGGTGGTCGAAGGCTCTTCCTGATCTTCCTCGGCTTGCTCGAACAACTCCTCCTCGCTCTGATCGGGAATCACCTCGGTTCCATCTCCAAGGACGATGATCCGGCCCGAGCGGAGGCCACTGAGCCCACGGGATCGGTCAAGGTCCATCTCATAGTCGTCCGGGTTTGCCACGAATCGATTCCGATTGCGAGGGCCACGGAATTCAGCTGTCCCCGTCAGTCAGTAGGGATTGGAGGCCGTGGGTTCCTCGAGAGACTTGCCGTACTCGGGCGGCGCACAAGGGCCGTCCCCGCTCGCAACCCGCTCTGCAATCTGGTTGTACCACTCGTCCTTGGTCCTGCCGTTCAAAAGGCCGACAATTACCATGGTCATGTTGTCGCATCCGACACCACCGGTTTCGCTGTTCGACGCGAGACAGTTGTCCATCATGTTCTCACAGATGCGATGGAGGTCCTGCTTGGCGGCAATACCTCTCCGGACAAATTCGATGACTTGTTGAGAAGACTGACAATCCCAGATACCTATATGACCAGACAAATATGTTAGTTTAACGGGGACGAAAGTAAAGGGAGAGAAGTCCAAAGCAAAAATTACGCACCGTCGCATGCAATCACGAGGAACTCATCATCGTCGCTGAGTTCGTGGACGGTCACATCGGGATAAGCGGTCACAATTTGCTGTTCCGGCGACAATTCGGCGCTCTTCTTGAATTCAAAGTCACCAATGGCCCGAGACAAGGCCAGGTTGCCATTGACACGCCCAAAGTCGACGAAGCCACCTGCAGCGCTGATACGAGCCTTCTCGCCTATATTTGGAGAACAGATCAGAAAAGGAAGAGAGAAAGAAATCAGAATAGTAGCCACGGACCTTCGTTCTGTGGCTTGTGGTCAAACGAGAGGGGCTTTGCGCGGCCCTTGACACCCAACACCGAGCGCGAATCACCTGCGTTGCCCTATACCGAGTCATCCGTCAGAATCTCCTCCCATCAATGGAGCTGCCATGCGTGATGTAAAACATACCACCCAGATCTTATGCTTCGAGATGACGCTGACTGCAGCTGTGCAGCCAGATACTTCTTCCTCGTATTTCGGGTCTAACGGAGTCAGTCGTAATGCGGGGGTAAAGAGGAATGAGAGTGTTGTAGAAAAGAAGAACGAAATGGATCGTCCACCCTCCCAACCAACAACCGAGGAACACACGAACCTTCCAAGATCGCCCGATCCGTGGCCAAGAAGCCGTCCTTCAGCGCTTGTTCGATGTCGCCTTTAGCGAACGAGTCCTGCTTCGAGACAATCTTGTGGACATTTTCCCCAGCAAATAATGCCACCTTGTCTCCACCATGACCATCATATACACCGAAGAAGGCCAGTCGTTTGGCGGGGTCGGTCGGTTTGTCGGTATTCTCTGTGTATTTTGCCTGGAGGTCTAGCACGGCAGCGTGGGCGTCCTCCATGCTGATTCGCCAGCCCTGCATGGCTGAGACACCGTAGATACAGCATTCATCCTGACCCTCAGAGGAAGTCTAGACGGGTCCTGTTGTTAGCGATAATTTCAGGGGTGGTTCGGAAATGGACAGCAAAACAATAAAGAGAACAGCCCATATTTCCTTTGTACGTATTCTCTGGTTTTCCACAACAAGAATGGGGGTAGGGAGGAGGGGGGGAAGAGAAGGACCCTTGTGGGTGTGCGAAGCGAAAGCGAGTTGCGGGTGAAAAAATGGCACGAGGGAAGCCAGTTCGAATTTTTTTCTCTCCCGTATAAAACAACCCGGATCAAAAGGGGAAAAGAAGGTAAAACAGCATAGAACAAAGAGAACACCAGTGGTGCTGACCCAACAGATTGTGGGAATACCGCGTGCAAAATTGCATCAGACCAATTGCAATGTGGGGTGACAACCAGGCCGAGAAAAAAAAAACGAAGAAAAATTGATATTCAGGAAGAAAGAAAACAAAAAAAAACACACCTTCTCAACCACTGGCTCTGATAGAGTCTGACCCATGATTTAATTCTTGCTCGAGGGTTGTTTTTTAACGCGCTGGAGAGTAGGAGAAAGGGAGGAGAAGACCGGAAGAGGAACTTGTTGAGGCCAGACCAGTCAGAGGGACATGCACCACACCCGATAAAGGACGAGAGCAACGATTAGAGGATAGAGGCGGAGGTAGTGGCAATGTTGAGATAACTCAAAAAGAAGTTGAAGTTTTGAGGGTGAAGTGGTTCTGCCAGAGAGCTCGAGGAGAGAAGAGGAGGAAGAAGAGGAAGAAGCGAAGTTGGCAAAGTGAGAGGAGCAGATGATGGGGGGAGCGGAGCGGCGTGCGGGAAGACCCAGATGACTCCAATCTGGACTCAGAATGATAAAAGAAGAGGAAAAAAGAGAAAGAAAGAATCTGTTGGATGTTTTATTTTTCTCTTCTGACTCTGATTATTATTATCACCGGTTGTTCTCTGTTGGTTTTTTTCGTCTTTGCTGATGATGACGAAATTCGCGATGACCGAAAACAGTAATCAATTGACTCGCCAAAAAAAGACAGATATCTCGGTTTATAGCGTGAATTATGTACTCTATCTACTCAATGTACATAATCCCCCCTATGAGAATCTTTCTTATTCTAGGCTGTCATTCCCTGCGTTGAACATCAGTGAGGGGTGTTGCTGGCGGCCCTCCGGAGGATGTAGCCTAGTCGGTCTGAATGCAGTAAGATATCAAGTGCTCAAAGGAGGAGATAGGATCAACAGAGACAAAGAAATCAAGCATACATATCCCTGTGCTGTGCTCTAATACTTCATACCTAATGTGTACTCTACTCTCATCTACTTCGAAGATGCTCGACTGTCAATCCCTCGGGGCCACACGTTGCCCCGAGCGGCGGTGGGATGGATGATTATCTTATCGGTACTTTAGGCATTAATACCGCTAACTATAGGTATCTACAGGTTGGCTAAGGTATGGCAACAGGTATGGTTCTCAGTATATAGATGCAACTGTATATTATATGGTATTAAATAAGACATCTGGTGTACATGTTTAGATCAACATAAAATACAAATACAATGCCAACATTAAATGAATAGTATGCAAAACAAATCACCTGGATATCATGCAAAAAAGAACAGAACAGAAAGAACAATCACTTTCTACAGAAACGCCCCAAATGAACTCCCCATCCGATCACGCGGAAAGTCGTGGCTGTCTTCCACACTCAATGTCTGCCACGTTTGTTCACTTGACATACCCCTCGGTTCATTCTCCCTGTCCACACCTGCTGACCACAGGCTACTCATCCGTCGCCCACGGGGGTCGTCCAGCGGCAATGATGGACTCTTCTGTAATCGACCCCGTGTCAGCTCTTCCTCTGTCGTGTATGTGCTCATCCGCCGCCAGTCGTAGCAGGAAGAAGACCGCCGGTGTAGTGCGGATGGTCCCTGCCCCCCATAATGACCTCCGCCGTATTGTGATTCACTGTTCACTGTACTACCATGTTCCTCCACGTCCTCGAGTCGCCGACCACCCTGGGCCAAGCTTGCTTCTGTCATGAAATGTGGAAGCGGTGAGAGCACGTCACGGTAGTTCTGCGCCAGACTCGACTGGCTCGGATAGGCTGCTGGTGATGCTTGCATGTAGGACGACATGCGTGATGTCGGTGGTAGATATATCGACTGCCGGTTGTCGTTCGTATAGATCGACGCCGACCTCGCCATCGAGTACGGCCGTTCCTGCAGCGACTGACGGTAGTCGTAGTTGGTGAAGTTTCCCGTTGATTCTGTATCGGCCCGACTAAGGGTGCTCCGCTTCCGTTCCAATGCCCGGAACCCTGAAGACGTTCGTCGGTTGCCTTGCCCCGAGAACATCGGGTTCGTCGAGTTCCTGCTCTTCGCGCGAGTGTGGACAAATGCCTCCAGCGAATCAGACTCCGAAATGGTCGAGTTCTCCCGACCTAGCGCACGCATGCTCGCCCGTCTGGCATACTCGATGCTCTCCCGCGCCCGCGGCGGAGGTCGCGGGAACAACGGGGCTAGATTTCCTAGCCCACCCTCGTCACTCTGCATGGATGCGTGCCACGATCCACGGCCAGCGGGACCGAACCCGCCTGCCCCATGGCCCGCGCCACTGAGACGGATCGGAAGGCCCGAAGCCACAGAGGAAATTCCACTAGATCGCTTCGAGAGGCGCTTTGAACGAGACGAAGCCGCTGAGTTACGTTTCAGCGATCGCCGCCCTTGGATGGGTTTGAGCGGCTCTCGTCTCTTGGGCTGACTGGTCTGTCGTCGAACCGAGGGACTTGCATGCAATGAACGATGCTTGTCTTGAGCCAGCACGTCTTCAGATCCTGGTCCCTGTTCAGGCTGCTCGTGTAATGACGAGAAATCCCATCCGATGGTCGATCGTGGCCGGGCGTTCTCCTTGTCCGCCATTGCATCCTCAACCGGTTCCTCTGTTACAAAAGTATCTGTCTTTTCGAATGTGGTTGCATCGAAGAATGACTTCAGCTCCAATTTCGGTGGCGGTGAACGTGGAGGAGTGCCCTGAGCCGGGGGGGGCATCGAATGTGAAATCATGTCTTCAAAGGGTTGGCATTGGGGTAGTGGTGGCTGAGCATTTGGACCTGTTAGTGGCTTTTCTGGTGGAAAGTCTCCATCGTCGTGCGAGGACCCTCCCCTGCGCTTGCGACGCCAGCAGAATAAGAGTACAATGGCGCTAGCCACAAAAACGCACGGAATAATAACAGCAATGGCGATGATTCCAGCTTTCTTCTGGTGACTATTACCACCGGTGCCAGTCGTGCTTCCGGACTCCACGGATTTGTCGGTATCGGTATGATCATGGTGGCCTGCTTCCGCAACATCGATGGTAAACTTCTGCGTATCCTCAGTCGATCCCTTGGTAGCAATCAAGTCGACAGTGTACTTCTGGGGATTGGCGTCTTCCGGGACAGAGCCATAGAGCTGTTTCTTCTCCGCATCATAGTGCAACCACGAGGGGAACTGGTCATTTGCATTCACCTCAAGGTCGACGGAGTCGTCAGTCAAAACCGATTCGTCAAATGTGTATGAAAAGTCCTCCCCGATGGTTGCATCACACCCCGCAACACCATCGAGAAATAGTTGCGAGTATTGCAGACTGACAATCATATTGGCTACGTCTTCATTAACATCTGTAATTGAGATGGTGACATTCTCATTCTTTGCGTCAGATGGCGAGGTGCCGCTCAAGGTGAGCGTCTTGTTGTCCAAAGTGAGCCATTCGGGACCCTCCACGGAGATGTCTGTCAAATCCTCCTTCGTAGGGTTTCGGCCATCCAGCGTCAAGTATTCATGGAGCGCAGGACTTTTGAATTCGCCGTCTCGGCTCAGACTAAACGTTTGTAGGGTATCATTGAATGAAAGGATATGCGGGCGGACGGCCATTTCGAAAGTGTAGGTGACGGCACTGAAGCCAAGCACATCCGATGCGATTAGGTTGAACGTAAAGCTCTGCGGGCCACCCTTTGGTGTTGTTCCAGAGAATCGAAGATCATCAGGATCAAATCGAACCCAGGATGGTAACGGCGAATTCTCTGGTGACGTTCCATAGTATACGGTCGAATTCCCTGTGCCGACAAATGTTTCCGAGTCGAACGAGAGCGAGAACGAGTCACCAGGGCGCACGAATATCGTCGAGGGTGCTGAGGTAGGACAGAACTTTTCGAGTTGCGGTAGCAATGGCTTCCCAGGTTTCGGACCGTCTTCTGCGCTCACGACCAAGGTCACTTCCATGCTCGCAGACCCGGACGGACCATCTGCAACGAGCTTGAACTTCTGCTCCCCAACGTCCTCCGATTGAGGGGTTCCAAACAAGGTACGGCCTTTGCTCTCCACATCAAGCCATGACGGCGCATCCTCCAGCGAGTATTTCGTATCCGCATCAGCGTCACCAAAAGTGCCTGGAGAAAACACAAACTTGAACGGGTTGGATTCTCGAGCCACGGGTGGTAATTGGGCATTCACAGGATAGTTTGCGCTCAGGCTTGCATTAACAGCCAGCACAAATGCGAGGACAATCAATCCGAGGAGCGCCATCGTCCGGGAGGGTTCCGAGGAAGCCCGGATCGATATCCTAATAGACGCAGATGGTCGGGAAAGAAAGGGCAGGGAAAACTCTGGCGTAAACAGTCATCCAGAGAGAAAGAAAAGAAAAGAAAAGGTTAAAAGCAGGGAAAGATTGACGACAAAAAGAAGAAAAGTGAAGAAATAATTGGTCCTTTCAGTGAATATGGCCTTCCCAAGGTGAACGTGCCCAAGGGCCATCAGACAAGGAGAAGCGCGAAGCGTGTAATCCCTTCCACGAAGCCATACCTGGATATGCTTGATGTCACCGAAGTATGTACCAGCGCCGTTGTTAGAGGGAGCGAGTTCCTCCCCGCCCCATCTCATGTTATGAATGTAGATATCCTGCAAGGGGGAGAGCGCATTGCTTTCCTGGGACGCAGGCACAAAACGCGAGTCCCAACCCACTGCCCCGATTCCTCGCCCTTCGGACAATTAAGGAGCGATCGAAGGGGCGACAGCAGGAGAAACTCTCCTCGTGTCGTTGGCATTTGTCCTCGAATTTACAAAAGGCTCCCAAGGTTCCAAGGAGTTAACAGGAACAGGGGAGGATCAAACACCACATTCAAGATCGAGTACCATCCTGATGCCAGTACGTCCAGGGGCGTAGTAGTCCGCGATCTCCTCCCGTTCTTTGAACCCGTTGCGAGTATACAATGCTCGCGCGGGCTCCCTGGCCTTGTCTACCCATAACTGAATGTACTGGCACCCTTCCTTTTGTAGACGTTGCTGGATATACTCCATCAATCTCTTACCGACACCCTGTCGACGGAGCGCCTCTATCACGCACACTTTGTGTAGCAGAGCTGCTCCCTTCTGTCGGACATAGACAGCATACGCGATTAGAACAGGACGGGCACCTGGGGCCGGGGCACTGGTGGCATACAAAACTCGCGTATTGGGCTTCTTCCGCCACAGCTCTTGGCCAAAGGGAAAGGCTTCATTGCTGGGGAACGTTTTTTTCTCGACGCGTGCAATCTGTGCGAGGATTTCGAATGCTTCCTTTTGGCCTAAGGAATGAATGTCCGAGATGGTGATATCCGGCATTCTTTCGAATGACTCACATTCAAGACCGTTAGAGAGGCAGGCTAGAATTGTCTGTAGCAGGGTATAGTATAATCCAATTATAATCTGTTTCAAATGGTGGTATTCTGACGGTGTTTGAGGGGGCGATGGGGAGAGGTTGAGGTTTTTTGACGCGAAAACGCGGAGCCTCACCCGATCCACTGACAACCACTCCCAGCACCGCACCGCATAGCTTCTAGATCCAATTTGCAGAATAAGTTTCCTTTGATATCAACTATCTTCTATCTACTCTGCAAATTATGCCTTCTCAAGCCGACGACAAGCGCCAGGCCGCGCGCGAAGTCATCGACATTCTTCACGATATCTCAACGCTCCTCGTGCGTGATTCCTCCCCTTTACCAAGAGGGTATCCAAACTAATCTCTGTTAAATCGGGCTAGAATACGCATCTCGATCGGACAGAGCTATCCCTTTGCGTCTCGCTAATCGAGAACGGCGTCAATCCGGAAGCGCTGGCGGTGGGTTCCATTCTTCCCCGAATTATCCTCCAATGCTTTTTAATGCTCCGCGTTTAAGTGATCCTCGTAACTGACCTGAACTATAGACTGTGATCAAAGATCTTCGAAGGGAGGCAGTTGCTCAAGGGCGCTATCCAGACGAGCAGATCATGCAGGAGTAAACGTTATAGTGCTGTACTTGGTTGGAATGCCTGGATGATTAGGTGCTTATAGGTTGGATCTTTGGCGTTCATCGGTTTGGCTTGTTATTTTTTCTACGATATAAGATACCCTTACTTTTTGTTGCAGTTGTGCACACAGGCCACTGGTTATAATATTCCTTGTATTAAATAAAATAACGGGTTCGACTGTCTCCCAGGGATAACCTTGGTATCATAAACAATAAAAATAAATAATAGAACAGCAAAGGCTGGAACAAACTAAGCCATATTCTCTTAAGTCAAGAAAAACAGAAAGAAAGGAAAATTAACTAGGATTTTCCTGTCTCTGTTTTATTGTTACCATCCTCTACCGTCGCCTTCTTAGACTGTTCGGCCTCACCAGTGGTGCTTTGGTCTTTAGTCTTCGTATCTTTCTCATCTTCGCTATCGCCAAGGCTGAATGGATCATGCTCTCCGACAGGAGATGGCTCAACTGTAGTCAAAGGCTGCCACTTGCTCGGCTTGCTAGGAGGGGTGGGCTTAGCCGATCCGGATGCACCTTGGGAACTGCCAATCTCTGTCGGGGGACCCTCCTGGAAGGACACCTTTCGTCTGTCGGGTGAGGAAGACGAAGTCTTGTGTAAGTCTGGATTGGCAAGTGGCCTTGGGGGGCGCGGGGGCGGAGCTATTATCCAAGTCAGTATTCAAGCACGAGGATTGTCGGATTAAAAACGCGAGAGCCTTACCTTCGGAGTCTCGCAGCTCAAGAGTAGTAAAGTCGTCATCCAACAGCTGAGGGTCTGCATCGTAGCGTTCGCGATCTCCACTGCGACGGCCCAAGTCTCCGCTTCGCCTTGGTCGAGTGTAACTTGGTTCTTCGCCATAGCTTCGACCAGACTGTGCGTCTTCCATATCCTCACCATCCCAACGTTTCTTCAAGTTCTGCACCCACGAATTGACCTTTGTCTGGGTGTCCACGAATCCTTTGCGAATGTTATCACGGATGACAGGGAGATCATCTATAGACATCCATCAGCAAAGATAATGTAAAAGCAAAGCCTGTATCAACATAACATACCATCGAAGAAGCTATAATCTCTTTCATCAGATGCGTCACTGCCTCTCCTCTGTCGATAGCGAGCTTCCTCGTCCCCGCGGGGCTGCGGCACACGGCGATTGTAGTGTTCGGCTAGTTGACGGGCATAAATCTCATCTGCTTCCACTTGTCTTTGAGACGCAGACGGCCGGGGTGGTTTCGGAGGGGGTACGTCTTCAGCTTGCGCATTGGGGTCGGTCATGCCTAGAGACACAGGTTAGCATCCACACACCCCACTGGCGCGGACTTGAGTCTATACGTACCCAGAAGAGCATGGAACGCCCGCTCCACATTCCAGTTGCTAGCAACCAGCACAGCTTTTACAACCGAGCCTTCGAGAGATGGAAATGCTTCTTTAAGGGTGTTCTCGGCCTGTTGTCGGGGGCTCAATGGACGCGGGGGTTTTGGCGGGGCAGCTTCCGTATCACCTTGCTGAGCGGTTCCTGGGGGGGCAGAAGTATTGACGACCCCGGTCTCTTGAGGCTCGTCATCGAAATCCAAAGGGCGCGCGGTCGTGGGCGATTCTGGCTTAAGACTGTTCGGCCCCACGGGCAGCTTGTTAGGCGTCTTGAAGCCAAGTGTAAGCTATCCGTAACTTAGTATACGAAAGGGGGATCAGGAACACATACACTCTTGTCTTCCTCCGACATGATGGCGATGCGTATGGAGGGTGAGAGATCAAACGTATTACGAGATGTGAAAGAAAACTTATATACCCCAAAGCCAGCAGGCAGACGAAATTCCGGGGCAAGTCGAACGTTTCAACGGCAGCCACTCCAGATTCGCAGTGACGTTGGAGACACGTGATTGAAGTCCAGATTGCTTATGTAACATCATCACAAGCTTGAATTGGCGGAGCTCTGTATACTTACGCCGTACAGTCTGTGTTTATGCGATGAGGGTCAGCTTAGAACTTGCTATTAGCTATTCCTGAGGCTCACTATGCTCCAGATTCTTCTATTTGACAGCTGCACATAATTCCGCGTGAGAAAGCTGGTGTGTTCAGAACAAGCCTTTGCAAACAATCGGTGCAAAATGGCTTCAGAAATGGATTTTTCGACTACCTTCATCCCATCACTATACAAGCCTGCTGCACTGTTGCCAATTGTACGACATAGGCGTAATCTGCTTTATCTTGTTGAGACCTACCCCGTCACTATTGTTGTCGGGCATACCGGAAGTGGAAAGACAACGCAACTTCCACAATATTTGGATCAAGCAGGATGGGGTACAGATGGGAAGGCCATCGCGGTCACGCAGGTAATTTCTGATTTCCCCCGATGAAAAAGAATCAGAGTAGCTAAGCCAATGACAACAGCCACGGCGGGTAGCGGCTACTACGGTGGCAACCAGAGTAGCTGAAGAGATGCGCTGCAAAGTTGGCGAAGAGGTGGGCTACTCGATCCGTTTTGAGGATCAGACGTCTGCTTCTACAAAGATCAAGTTCCTAACGGATGGGATGTTGCTTAGAGAGGCCCTTGTAGATCCTCTTCTGTCCCGTTATTCAGTCATCATGGTCGACGAGGCTCATGAAAGGTCTCTTAGCACAGATGTTCTCTTGGGTATTTTGAAGAAGATCATGAAACGGCGGCCAGATCTGCGCATTATAGTCAGCAGTGCTACCTTGCAAGCTGAAGACTTTCTCCATTTCTTCGCTGGAGAGGAATTCAAAAATGACGCGGAACCGGGAGAGCTCGGCGGGAGCGTTGGAAGAATCATCAGTCTCGAGGGGCGAATGTATCCAGTCGATACTCTTTTTCTCGAATCACCAGCGGAAGACTATGTAGAGAGAGCCGTCAAAACAGTGTTTGACATACATCTGCAAGAAGACGAGGGGGATATTCTAGTCTTTCTAACGGGACGGGAGGAAATCGACACGGCCATTCAATTGATTTCCGAGCGTGGTGCTACGTTGCACCCTAAGGCACAAGCCGTACAGCCACTGCCTTTATATTCTGGTCTTACCACAGACCAGCAAATGTACGTTTTCGAATCAGCACCGGAAAAAACGCGCAAGGTCATTGTGTCGACCAACATCGCGGAAGCGTCAGTGACAATTGATGGGATTGTTTACGTGGTTGACTGTGGCTTTGCAAAACTCAGGGCATATAGTCCCGGCACTGGGATTGAGACGTTGACCGCGGTGCCTATTTCAAAAGCCGCTGCAGTCCAGCGAGCAGGTCGTGCCGGACGTACCAAGCCCGGTAAATGTTTCCGTCTCTACACCCAAGAGGCATACGAACACCTTCCAGATGCTACAGTCCCAGAAATCCAACGGTCAAATTTGACGCCTGTCCTTATGCAGCTCAAGGCTTTGGGTATAGATAACATTGTCCGGTTTGATTTTCTGACGCCTCCTCCCGCGGAGCTAGTGATCCGCGCATTCGAGCTTCTATATTCTCTTGGTGCTGTGGATGACTATGCCAAACTCACCAAGCCGTTGGGGATGCGAATGGCCGAACTCGCGGTTGATCCTATGATGGGCAAAGCCCTTCTTTCTGCTCCATCATTTGACTGTCTAAGCGAAATCCTGACGATTGCCGCCATGGTCAGTCTCCAGGGAGCCGTATGGGTACATCATGAGGGAGATAGGAAATTGTCGGAGAGCAGTCGCAGGAAATTTGCTGTCGAAGAGGGCGATCACTTGACGTATCTCAATGTTTACCAAACATTCGTCACGAAAGGGAAGAAGGATTCCAAGTGGTGCCGCGACAACCTTCTAAACTACCGGTCTTTGCAGCGCGCCGTGAGTATCCGGGCCCAGCTCAAACGCTATCTCGAGCGGTTTGGTATCAAGGCCGACGAGTCACTTTCTTCCTCCAGCTATCGACAGGCGGATTTGAGCAGGAAACCTGAGCAGATCCAGAGATGTCTTACAACGGGCTACTTTGCTCACGCTGCCAAGATGCAACCTGATGGGACGTTTAAGGCTGTCAGTGGTGGTCTTAAACTTCATGCACATCCCAGTTCTCTGATGTTTGTTAGTTGCTCTTGTTGTCTTTTTTTTTTTTTGGAAAACCGGACTTGTCTCAGCTAACCATTCCAATAGAACCGAAAAGCAGACTGGGTCATCTTCCATGAAATCATGCAAACAAGTGACAAGACATTCATCCGAGATGTCACTAAGATCGAAAGGAGCTATCTCACGGAATACGCTCCCAACTTCTACAGAGTCCAGTGATAGTTTACGTTCATAGATGCTTACCTGTATCCTATACCCGAATTCAAGGCAAAATTAATTTGAATATCTAACATATAAGGCTTAAACCCACTACGTAGATCCCAAAGTATGTATACATAGTCGGGCTGGAAGGTGAGGTCATCCCGGGGCGGAGACATGCCGCTTCCCATTTGGGCAATCGATTGGTCCCAAAACTTTTCCATCTTCTTCATCTTCTCTAGTGACAATCTTATCATCTCAACAGCAGACCGTTAACTGACAAACGACGAACATCTTCCACAGAATCAGTCAAAATGTCAGGACACAATCACCATGATCATGGCCATGGTGGTCATTGCCATGGTGAACACGACCATTCCAACGACATCACTCCGGCTGTTCAGTCCCTTCTCTACACCCAGATTCAGTTCGATTCCATCAACACATTGAATGGTATATCTATCTGGGTTATCCCTCCGCAGAGTCACAGCTAACTAGAAAAAACAGAGGATAGACCAAGATCCGGAGCTGCGATTGTCCAGAAGTCATGGGCGGAGAGATTGAACGACCAGCCTGAGCTTGAGAGCGACGCGGATGAGCAACTGCTCATGCATATCCCGTTCGTATATCTCCAAATTCTCAGTTTTATGCTTCAAGCGCTTTTATCTTTACTATTATTGCTGTTCTTTTGATTCGATGTTCTCGATATTCTACCCCGCCATGCCCCTCATCTTATCAGCCAAGCTCGTCAAAACATGCTAGCTCCAGCTACAAAACAAATCATCATGCTACATATGCTAATGGGTCCTTAAATTATGTAGGTTCACTGGCCAGGTCAAAGTTCACTCGCTTCTGATTTACACTGCACCGACTCCGTCTGCGCCTAAGACCTTGAAGCTGTTCAAGAACCGCGAGGACCTCGACTTTTCAACCGCCTCAGAACTCAAACCAACCCAGACCCTGGAGATTCCGCAGCCGGTCCCTGGTGCTGACGTTTTTGAGATGCCCTTGAACCGTGCTCACTGGAACACAACTACCTCGATTACCCTCTTTTTCGAAGATAACTGGAGTGACGGGGAGAACGACGTGACCAAAGTCGGGTACATTGGTTTCAAGGGTCAGTTCATGGCTTTGAATCGTGAACCTATCAGCTTCATCTACGAAGCGGCAGCGAATCCGGGGGATCATGTCTCGATTACAGGAACCAATGAGATGGGAGGACGAATCATGCCCGGACAGTAAGTTATTGCAGCATTTGCAGGGGAAAAGGGAAATTGTACTCTGAGAGGAAAAAGCGATTGCATATATTATGATTGTATCCATTATTGAGACGACGTCGATGACTTTAATCCATTAGTGAGCTGGACTCATACTGAGAACAAATTAATGAAACCCAATTTCTAATCGCCTGACGCTGACAATGGCTCTAAACACACCATGCAAGAAGAGAAAAACAGAACAAACCACCAACGCCAGTAATGCTCCCAATATTGAACTGATAAACCCGAATTCGATCGCAGAAGTAGCCCGTATGCGAGAACAATTAATCAAGAAGCTGGAACTGCAGCTCGTGCTACTTCCCCTTGCCCTGTCGTCTCCCTCTCTGTTTCTGCCGCTGTATCTTCCGGCGTTTCTGGCTGTTTGGGAGTTGTAGTGGGAGGCTCTGGTAATACCACTGGACCCTGCAGTGCCGCCAGTTCCTCTTCGACTTCGTCTTCGTCCTGGTTCGACAGATTTCCCGCAAGCATCTGGCTAATCTCCTAGATCGCCGCCACGTGGTTAGCATAATAAGCTCATACGAGTGGAATGGTCTAATGTCCTCACCTCTTGGTATGAGCGCGCCTCCTCCGTCTGCCCCATCAGCTTCTCCACGCCTTCAATTCCACCCATTTCCTTATTAATAGCCTGCAAAACTTGCGTTCCCTGCCGCAGCCCAAAAAGCACGTCTTTCTGTACGAGCGAGAACTCCACCTGCCCGACTAATTGCTCGAGTTGCTCGAGCTGTCCATCGCTCTTGGCCAGAAGGGATTCCTGGTATTTCTTACGGCGAAGGGCAAGGAGGGCGCTCCTTCGATCATTCCGGGCTAGACATTCCTTTGCGATTTCGGTTTCGCGCGTTGTGAGGACGGTGATGCGTTTCTGGTACTGATGAAGCTTATCGCGTTGGTTCTTTAGGTCGAGGATCGCTCTAGCATTGGATGAAACAAGTCAGTACTGCGCAAAGTAGGACATATACCTCTGTTAACAAGGCAGTGCTTACCGATCCTGAGCGGATATCTTGGGAGAGCTGGAGATGTTGCCCATGGTCACCGCATTATTGTCTATCTGGGGTTGAATGTGAATGCCCGGGGACCGGTCGATATGATGCGAGATAAGTAAAGTTACCCCAGAATGGGCATTGACATTAATTGCGTATCGTATTGTATCCACTGCCCATCGATTTGCAGTTTCTGGCTGTATTTTTCAAATCCCCGCTGGCAACATGTTTTTTCCGCTCCGTCCAAATTTCTGGGAAAATCGCAAGAATTGAAGCACGACGATTTCTCGACCAACGATTAAATTCAGGCATTGCAACCTCCTTGAGCTTGTGAAAATGCGCCAGGGGAATCGCGGAGGCAGGCCGACTTTGCGGCAGGGCTTGGATCGCGATGTGAGACTAGGAATCCTCGTCACTGCGTGTTCCTCCAACTGATACTTTTTTCGTCCTCCGCAGGTCTACCAAGTTGTGCGCAAAATCGTCGACGACCAGATTGAGAAAGACCAGCTGCGGCTAACCGTTCCCGCCATATACGACAGCATCAAGAGATCGAATTCCAGCCTGAACCGGAGACCGAAGAGGGTATTGGAGGATAGTCTCGAGCGGGTCGTGGAAATGGTGAAACTCGATGTATTCGGAGATGATGAGGAGGACTTGGTAGAAGGTAACTTTGAGGGCTTGGAAGAGCAGAAGCCTCCGCCCCAGGTATGTGCTATGCGTGAAGCGCAATGACATGTCTAGAAAAAATACTGACTAGGTCCAGGAGTCCAACAATCTCAATAAGAGCCTTGTCAGCATGTGGAACACCGGATCGAAGTCACAAACACCAACCGAAGCAAACGGCGCTGACAATGCGCCGGCATCTACATCGACGTCGACGAAGAAACGAGAACGACAAAATAAAAGCGAATCGTCTTCCAAGCGACGGAAAGCCGAATCCCAAGTCGATAGATCACCACCGACACATGTGAGCCTTACGGATTTGGGTGGGTTGGACGAAGTCATTGAAGACCTGGGCGATCTCGTTATCCTACCGATGACCCGTCCTCAAGTGTATTTGTCGTCGAATGTCCAACCACCACGGGGTGTCTTATTACATGGTCCGCCAGGATGCGGTAAAACAATGATTGCGAACGCCTTTGCGGCCGAACTCGGAGTTCCGTTCATTTCCATTTCAGCGCCATCGATTGTGTCGGGAATGTCTGGTGAATCTGAAAAGGCCCTCAGAGAACACTTTGATGAAGCAAAACGGATCGCACCTTGCCTTATCTTCATAGACGAAATAGATGCCATTACGCCAAAGCGCGAAAGCGCACAGAGGGAAATGGAGAAGAGAATTGTCGCCCAGCTTCTAACATGTATGGATGATCTGGCGTTGGAGAAGACGGAAGGGAAGCCCGTGATTGTTCTCGCAGCGACAAACCGTCCGGACAGCTTGGACGCAGCCCTGCGTCGCGGTGGGAGATTCGACAAGGAGATCAACATGACAGTTCCGTCCGAACCCGTGCGAGAGAAAATCATTCGGGCTCTCACGCGGAAGATGCGCCTTGCGGACGACCTGGATTTCAAGACGTTGGCCAAGAGGACACCGGGTTTTGTTGGTGCTGATTTGAACGATCTCGTCTCGACAGCCGGCGCTACTGCTATCAAGAGGTACCTTGAGATCCTAAAATCTAACAGTGGCGAGGAAATGGATATCGAAGATGAATCGGACGAAGTTAGTCCCAAAATTAAAGAATTGCGACGACTTATCATGCATGCAAAAGAGAACCCTGTCGGGGAGGAATCCCAAGTGGTTGAAGTCTCGAATCAGGACTTCTTCATAGCACTCCCCAAGATCCAGCCATCATCCAAACGTGAAGGTTTCGCAACGATCCCTGATACTACCTGGGCAGACATTGGTGCTTTGGGAGGTGTCCGTGACGAACTTTCTACAGCCATCGTCGAACCAATCAGGAACCCCGAAGTCTACGAAAGCGTCGGTATCAGTGCACCCACAGGAGTCTTGCTCTGGGGTCCACCTGGTTGTGGTAAAACACTACTTGCCAAAGCCGTGGCCAACGAGTCCCGCGCGAACTTCATCAGCGTTAAAGGTCCCGAATTACTTAACAAATTCGTCGGAGAGTCTGAACGGTCCGTACGACAAGTCTTCGTCCGCGCTCGCTCGTCTGTTCCCTGCGTTATCTTCTTTGATGAACTGGACGCTCTTGTCCCTCGTCGTGATGATACAGTCTCCGAGGCCTCTGCGCGTGTCGTGAACACACTCCTTACCGAACTCGACGGCTTGGGCAGTAGTCGTCAAGGCATCTACGTAATCGCAGCAACCAACAGACCGGATATCATCGATCCAGCAATGCTCCGTCCAGGTCGTCTCGAGACCCTCCTCTTCGTGAACCTGCCAAGCCCAACAGAGCGTGTGGATATTCTGCACACAATTGTTCGCAACCTGTCCATCGAGTTCAGTGAGGATCTCAGGAAACTGGCCGAGGACTGCGAAGGGTTCAGCGGTGCGGACTTGGGAAGCTTGCTTCGGAGAGCTGGATACTCCGCTATCAAGAGGCGGGATACCATCAAGTTCGAGGACTTTGTGGCTGCCAAGTCGTTTATTCGGCCCAGTGTTACTGATTTGAGGAAGTATGAGAAGTTGAGGAGGGATTGGAGCGGAGGCGTTCTGTAAATATATTATAGACCAGGTTTTTTTTGTTACGGTTGGACGTATATATGCCTTTAATGGGGTGTTCAGGACCTTTTCCATGATGCTCTCTATAATCTCGATTCCGTAATATTTAAGAATAGCCATCTCTCATCCTCGACATATCTTTCTACTATTATGATTAGCGCTAAATACAGCAAATGTAAATGTAAATGCAGTCATGCTATGTATGTACTTCATGTCTATTGAAAAGCCGCTAGGTTTCCCTTGCAGTGGCCTCCAACTCAAGCTTCTCATCCACAGTCAACTCACTCTTCGCGCTCTTAATCCGCACAAACGCAATCACCACAGCCAAAGCAAAACCAGCCAACCCAACCTGGAACCAAAGCGCCGTCTGGTAGCTCTTCCGAAGACTCAAGTACTCCTCAGTGTGAACCTGGACGATATCGGCAAACGCCAACATGATAGCAATACCGAAGTGAAGGGTGCAATTGATCAACGCGCCCGCTAGCCCTTGTCTTTCCTTGGAGAGATTCGTGGTTATAAAGATGTTGGTCACGTTGAAGCTGATGTCGATGCCGATTGTGCCGCCAATCATGGCGGGGAATACGAAGGCCCAGTAGTTTCCTCCGAGGGGAATCAGAGCGAATAAGAGACCGGATGCGAGGTAACCCAGAGCGGAGATTATCATTAGGATGGTTCCGTTGAGCATGTGGAGGAGATAGCCTCCGGCAACAGAGAGAATGAGACCTCCAACTGCCATGGGGACTGCCCATGCGACGACCTGAAGGGGTGAGGCTCCCATAATTTCCTGCATGCTGTTACACGATGTTAGTAATAGGCCATTGGGTATCTGCGGGAAGGGACGACACTTACTATAGGCAAGCATAGAGAAGATAAATCCCAAGACAGCCATACATGCAGAGGAGAGCGAGAATAAGTGGTTTCATGTACTTGACCGAGAGCAAATCTCCGGGCATCAAAGGATTCTCGACAACCCATCCCTCCACATACATGAAGGCACCCAGAATAAGGACACCAAGAATCAGACAAACAATGATATACGGCGTCTTCCACCCCTGGGGTGCATGAGCACTGTCCGCGATGGAAAAAATAAACAGTACCATCCCTGGCACGAGCAAGACGGATCCGATCCAGTCCATGCTGGCCTTAGATGTTGCTCGTTTCTCGACCCAATCCGAGGGAATCGAGAAGTAAGACGACACAGCTGTGATGGCAGAGAAAATTGCACCAAAGAAGAAATACCACGGCCATGACAGAAATTCACCGCAGATACCGGAAAAGAAGATACCGACAAAGAACCCTAGCGCTGCGCAGGCGCCATAGATGCTGAAGACGAGGTTTTTACGAGGTCCCGGACGGTATACTCTTCCGAGAATCATGATACTCGACGGCAAAAATGCTGCCAGCCCCAGCCCCTGCAGTGCTCGGAATATAAACAGCATCAACCAGTTCTGGGAGAATCCGGCGATGAGTGAGGTGATGGTCAACCACACCATCCCCCCAAAATACAGCACGAATCCTCCGAACATGTCCGCCAAACGACCAAAGATGAGCAGGGTGGCCGTGACGACAAGGGACAAGGCTGTGGCTGGCCAAATTGACTGACTGGGAGGGATGTCCAGCTCCTTTATCAAAGTTGGAAGGAGAACATTGGAACCGGATATGTAGTATTCCTACATATCTTGTTAACAAGAGCATCACGATGTTCTCAAGACAAAAGACATACAGAAAGGATCTGGCACATGAATATCGAGAAGCAGAATGCTAATTCAGTCCATATGTTCGAGAAATGTGGAGGACGTTGTCGCCCTAGCCGCTCGATTGTCTCCAGATCTGGTAGTGTTTGGGTATTTGGCCTTTGATCTTTATCATTGATGCCCTTCTCTTGAGCAGAGAAACCAGCGTTCTCTGCTACCTCAATCGGATGACTGCCATTGTGTTCCGGCATTTCGGGGTTCATAGCCGTATACAAAGGGCTCGCTCGGAAGTGGTTGTATGGTATGAAAAGACGTGGTGTACTCTCACACACTCGTTGCTCGCTCGTCCGTCTATATATAAAATTTACGCCACAGTGAGATTCTACACAATTCGACCGCTTCTCCTTCTAGCATCCTCATCGGGAAGGTCCCGGGTGAAGTTCAACTTTTGACGAATCTTCATTATAGTCACGTGCTTAAATTTTTTTTTCTGGCGGGATCCTTGGCGGCGAGAGAAAGCTTTACCGTAAATGGATTAGTCGCTCCAGTCACTAACCATTTGCAGTATAGTTCCCGTCGTCAATTAACTTCTTTTTTAGGAAGTTAACGTAGGTGGGTCCGAATACGGAATTGTGACTAATTAAAATTACTGTCGGTGAGCATAACTTTTATGAATGGGATAACTTTTACTATGGATATATCTTGAACAACTATACAACCCAAACAAAGATATAAAGAAATAAACGCCCTTATGTAAATGCGCAGATTGCTTGTTGATTTCACAATTACATCCACAAACGACAAGTTCCATCTGCACCAGCACTGACACACCACGCTTCTCTCGGATGCCAGTCCACCTCCAACACACCAAGCTCACCGGTAATCTTGTGGCCCTTGAGGACCTTGAGCGGCACAATACTGGCATTGCTGAGCATATCGCCCGTAACGCTGCCGTGGAAGATTTGCAAAGAGCCGTCGTCACTTGCGTCCGCAAAGAGAGGGTAGCGGCCACCAGGATGGAACTTGACGGACCGGATAGCCTTGCGGTGGTACCGCAATGTCTTGTAGGGGCGCGGAGAGAGTTCGAGATCGTGCCACAGGAGACGACGGTCGTAGGATCCCACAATAAGGTTGTCTCCGCCAGCAGCGGTAGAGGAGGTCGGATGAATGTCGAAGGAAGAGATCCAGCGGGCACCGGGCTGGATGATCTTGATGAGGAGCTGGCGAGAGAGATCGTAGGCACGCACGGACCGTTGGTTGGCGACGAACAAGACCGGTTTCGATGGGTGGAAGTGAGCAGTTTGCGGGGGTCCACCACCCTTGAGACGGCGGTGGAAGGGGAATTGGGTCAGATGCTTGGAAAGAGTATGGATAGCGATGGCCACAGAGGCCGGCGTAGACGAACCCGGGCACACTGTAACAAAGTAGTCGCCGCGACGGTGCCATGAGAGCGACTTGACAACGTAGCGAAGAGGGATAACAGCATATACGCCAGAGTCCGCAAGCGAGCTCGATGGGCGAATCCACTGAGGAGGGGTGTTCTTCTTGTTCGCGTCCGCACCAGTCGGGGCTGGTCTTGAAGCTGCGTATCCCCACCCAGCATCAAGAATCTCAAGACTGGTTTGTTCAACTTCGGGGTCAACAATAGGGGGAACCGCAAGGAAAACATCGTCACCCGCGGCCGCAGCAAGGACAACAGCATCCTTGCCAGGCCTCCACTTAACCACATTGACCGGATCCTCTTCACTCAAAGTTGCACTCCAGAGCTGACGACCAGTGAGAAGTTCCCAAACACGAACAGTTCCATCATCACCACCAGTGGCAAGCCAGAGGCCAGATGGATCGATGGCCAAGGTACGCACGCGGCCCTTGTGGCCTCTGAAAATAGTGGCGCAGGCAGTTGGGAACGGCTTCAGCTCCTCGGGACTGGGAAGCTTGGGGAGGAGGCTCTCGGGATCGATGTTCAGTTTGCTTCTCCGGACTCTAGGAGCCAGGTAAAGATCCAGGCAGCGCTCGAACTTCTCTTTAACGAAGCTCTCATAACCAGGAACTCTCCGGAGGGAGCCAAAGTCATTGGGCAAGAACTCGCTCTCCCGATCCTCTGGGTCTGTTTGCTCCCAAGTCTTCCGCTCCTTATTATCAGGCAGATACTCAGGCGGTGGGTGGTAACTCTCCTCGTAACCAGGCGGAGGAAGTTTAGGAGCAGGGATATGCATATGGGGATCCGCATCCTCTGCCTCATCTGCCCACAGGTCATACTTGATCACATTTGGATCCTCCTCCTCCCGCTCCTCCGGGGCCTTGTAAGGGAGAATGCGGCCCTCTCTGATCGCCTTGACAATCTTCATCACCCGCTTGGCTTCGTGCTTCGATGGAACGAACCGGCGCTTTGGTTCGGGGGCAGCACTCAAAGGCATAACTTCTTGCTTGCTGGAGAACCATTCGATCGTCGGTTCGTATGGGTTGTAACCTTCGTCGGGGATTTCGTTCATTTGAACCTTGCGTAGCAGCTCCAGCTCATCTTGGCTCAGCTCCAGCGGCTTGCCAGTCGAAGGATCCGTAAGACCAGTGAAGCCCTTGGGGATCTCGATACTGTCCAGCAATGCATCTAGAGCTTCGCCCTTTGCGGGACGCATAATCTTCTTCCCGTTAATGTCATAACCAATATGGGGATACTCGTCGTAGAAGGACAAAGGAATGTTGCCGATGGTGTTTGCATCTTCGTCAGCTTCAGAGAGCTCCGAGTTATCGTCCGGGTTGATCTCATCGTAGAGATAGCGGTCATTTCCATAGGCATCTTTTTCGATGCTGAAGTTGATTTGTTCCTCCTCGCTAGATTCGTCGTTGTCGTTGTCCTTCGCCGGCTCGTCGACCGCTGTGCCAGACCTTTTCTTAACCAAGTTTTCGCCATCGGAAGGAATCTCATCACTGTCGATATCCTCCTCCCCTTCAACCTCCTCTTCATCACTGCTGAAGTCATCAACCAATTCCACTTCCGAATCGCCTTCATCGCTCGAAAGATCGTTGGCGTCGTCCGAAAGCGCTCCATTCAAATCCTTCTTGCTCAATTCATCCCCAGAAAATGCTCCTGCTTCCTCCTCCACATCGCGCGTAACGGCCTTTCGTTTTTTCGAGCCCTTCGAAGCGTCCATGATGCTGTGTCGGAAAGGATGTCGGGATTCGCGACTTTTTTCTTTTTTCTTTTCTTTTTTTTTTTTTTTTTT